>NC_034409.1:51290345-51360198 GCF_002078875.1 Numida meleagris | reverse complement strand
CCCCTTATTTATTTATATGGGCGCGATTTTTTTTTATTATTATTTTTTTATTCTCCCCCTCACCTCCCTCCCAATAATCCCAGCATCCCCTGCTAGGGAGCAGCGGCGCTGGAGAGGAGGGAGGCGATGCGATGCCGCCAGCCCCCTGCCCGCAGCTGCGGGGATGGATGGATAGATGGATGGATGGATGGATGGATGGAGGCAGCCTCCGGCCGGGGCACTGCAGCGGAGGCCCAGCTGCTGCCTGCGAGGAGGGCACGGGCTGGGGACGCGTGCCAAGGCTGCAGCGAGCGAGGAGTAACAGGAGTGCATGCGTGGGAGGGCAAACACACACACACACACACACACAAATACATGTGTGCCATCGGCGTCAAGCCTCCCCCCTGCTCCCGCTCCGCGTCAGACTGAGCCCCCCCCCGGCTGAGCACTGGCTGCGGGGGGATGTGGGCACCCACGTTGTTTGTGAGATGGGAATCGCTGTGTGTTCCTGCTGGGGTGGCATGGGCTGGCGCAGCCCTGTCCTTGTGAGTTTTGCTCTCTGGGCGAGCGTGACAAGGGTGATGGGGAGTGTGCGTCCGCTGCGGCTCTGGGCTTCCTCAGGGAGGGAGCGTGGAGCGGGAGGGAGAGGCGCTCGGTGCCTTGGTCCATGGGCTGCAGTTCTGGGAGCGCTGCCTGATTCCAGCACCACAGCTGGGGTCTGGTGTGTCCCCTCCATCCTAGGGGCCACTGTGTGGGTGCCAAGCACCTCCCTTCCCCACAACAACCCCCTATTTACCTCTGGATCACTCCCCTAAAGTGGGAAGTTTGAGCCCATGATAGCACTCGAGTCACCAGGAGCCCTCAGCCCTGTGCAAACAGCATTCCAGATCCCCACCTACTCCCATCCATCCCTCTTTGCCCACCTACTCCCGTCCCTCTTTACCCTGCCACAGCAGGACATGAGTCAGCGGGGACTTCTCAGCCCCCTTCCCTAAGGGTGACCCACGGGTCCCTGCCTAGAAGTGGTGTTTGAGTCCAGCTGCAGCCTGTGACTTGTGAGTCACTGGCAAGACCCTGGTGCTGGAGCCAGCTCCTCTGGGAGAGTTGAAATCTTGTAGGATCTTCCATTGCTTGACCCTTAGACAGCAAAGAGCTGTCTCAAAGGGGAGGGAAAACCCACAAGCTTCTCACCTTCCAGCACTCCCCCAATTACCAGAGCTCCCTGTGCACAGCTGTAGCATCTGTGTTGTGCTTTCAGCCCTGTGGTGGTGCTGGGAAAGCACCCTCTGGGCTGGGGAGGGAGGGGAAGAGCCTGGTGTGCTGCTCCTGGAGAGACCATAGTGATTTAACGCAGCCTTTGGACAATGGCTGAGGGAATGGGGGACGGGACCTAAAAGCCCCCCGAAGATTTACAGCCCCTCTGTGCCCTCGGGTGATCTTGCAGCAGTGGCAAGAAGGGCACTGCAAGGTACAGCATTCCCTGCACATGAGGGAAGCCAGTACCTGCACGGCTTGTTTATCAATGTCCTGGATACAGCAATTATCTCCTTATGGGAAGGGTTCTGGTAGCTGCAGGTGAGCTCTCGCCTGGTTCCCAATGCTGTGGCCCCACTCCTGCCTCCTGTGTCCACCTATGGTCCGAGGCACAGCTGGAGCTCATCTCCATCAGAGGTGCGCGGGGCATCAGCATCCCTCCATCCACATACTGGTAAAGTTGGAAAAAGAGGGATCTACCTGTGTGGCACACAGGGATCACCCTGGCAAGGCGGTCAGGAAGGGGAGGTAGAAGGCAATGGGTGCACCTGCACTACAGGAGCTGCCCACAGCTGTAACTGTGGGCCTCGTGCCCGCCAGGGGATGGGGACAGCTGGGGTGTGGGGGCTGCTCGATGTGTAGGCTGCAATCACAGCTGCCCTCGGTGTTTGTAGGTGTGGAGTTGGTGTTTGTGATTCTCCTCCGCCTTGTTTATCCTCTTCCTGTTCCCACGCACACCGGGTGATGCACGGTGTGACTCTGTGGCCAGCTTGGTGTCACACTGCATCGTGTGTCCTCATGGGGCGGTTGTGTGAGGCTCAGGTGAGTGTTTTGGTGCATGCAGTGAGGTCCTGCTGGGTTTGTTTACGTGAGCGTGGGCCCTTCTGTAGGGCTCATGGCTGCGGTAAGCTTGCTGTCTGTACACTGCCACAAGTACAGGCGTCAGGAGCTGCTCAGGACAGTGTGCGGGGATGTTGCTGTGTGTGTGAAGGACACTTTAGTTCAGATGAATTTCCCTCCCTGACCCTCCCTTGCTTGGACCTGTCAGCAGGCAGAGATAAACTCAGTCTCATGGCAGGGCTTATGGCTGAGTTCTCAGCGTCCTGTGCCCGAGCCTCCTCCTGTCTGCCAAACAGCATCCTCAAAGTGCACCTGCCATCCAAAATTGATATTTTTCTTTTTTTTTTTTTTTTTTTTTTACCCCCCTCATGCACTGGATTGTAAAAGTGGGGGGAAGCAGCCGGAAAATGTGGTGATGGATGGATGGGGCACACTGGGCCAGCACTCATTCCTACAGGCTGGCGAGGTTTGAGGTGGGGTTACTGGCTCTAAAATGGGCCCTTTGTACATTGTTGGAGCCTGTGACCCAATCAGTGGGACGTGGCTGGAGGAGGTGGTGCTAATGAAGACTGGCACAGCTGACAGCAGCCAGCAGGGGGGGGGGGGGGGGGGGGGGGGGCACCAGCTGGTACAGTGTGAGGTGCCTGGAAGGGCTGCTTCAGGTTATCAGCCCTGCCTGTAGAGAACTGTACCATCATGGAGGCTGGAAAAGACATCTATGATCATCCAGTCCAAGCATCGACCCACTGTGACTGTGCACGGTGGGGCTGTGGGGTCAGGAGTGGGGTGCTCAGGCAGTTTGGGGAGCATGATGCTGGCCTGGGGGAGTGCCCCGTGGCTGAGCTGGGGGTTGCCCATAACTTCCATTCTGCCCTATTCACCATGGCTATTGCTTCCCTCTCCATCTGCTGCCCCATCCCAGCAGCACCCCGCTGCTGTCCCCTGGCATGCCAACCCTTGCAAGCTGGGCCAGGGTTAGTGAGCGGAGTCACTCTGCCATCCATCCCTTTGGGTCTTTTGGTTAATTTCTGTCTTGGGGTGTTGCTCCGCGTGTGCTTTGCATGATAGCAGCACTGCAGCGAGCGGGCTCAAGGCACACCGAGAGACCAATGCAAATCAGTGCTGCTGCGGAACGCCTTCAGCAGCTGCGATCTAACGCAGGGAGCTGCTCCGCTGACTTTATCTGCGTTAGGATCCCCTGTTTCAGCTCTCAGATAGTGGAGCCCAGCAGACAGCAGCGAGGCACTGAAGGGAGCCCTGTTCCCTGATGCAGAGCCCTTTAAGGCTGAGGAGGAAGGTAAGCTGCAGCCCTGTGATTTTCAGTTGAGGCTGAAGCAAGGGTGATGGCAGTGCTTTCAGTTCCTCCTCTGCCAGCATGGATGCTTTTGGCTGGGCACTGGGGAGGAGGAGGAGGACAGAGCTCCCTGCAGACGAAGCACGTTGGGCACGGCCCCAGCTAAGAGCCTGCGGGAGCAGGAAGAGGTAGGGGCTGCGGGTGAGCCCTGTGCCCATGGAGCTCACAGTGTGGGGCAGGCAAACACGGGCGGGTTGGGTGAGCGGTGCCCTGGGGTGATCAGCATGAGCTGTTTCCTCGATGAACACACTCCGTTACTCTATGCCTGCCCCGCAGCCCCTCTCTCTGTGCCTCGCTGTCCTACGCAGCTGGGGAGGACCGCGGGTCCTGCTTCCCTCCCAGGGACGTGTGAGGTCTTTGGAGAAGAGGTGGCCCAAAGAAATGGCTGTTTCCCTATTGGGTGTCCCCAAATACCTCCTGTCACGCTGCTTGTGATGCAAGCAGCCACTGTGTTCCCGTATATGCGCCATTGGCACTGAGCCTCCGTGGCCTCAAATTCCCCATCTCGCAGCAACTTTTGGAGCAAGGGTTGACCACACCTGTACCCAGCCTGGCCAGGGGGGGATGATGGGATTGCTTTTGCATAATTTAGCAGTCTCTTGAATTATTTATGGTGCCATTGTGCTCTGGAACAGAGTCTTCTTGCTTCCCGTGAGCGCTGGGGGGGAGGGAAGGGTGTTTGTCAGGCATCCAGGTCCTATCACTGAGCAGTGAGGAAGTGCTGTGGGTTTCCCTTCTGGCCCTGTTTGTCTGCATGTGCCTTAGTGCAGCTGAGTTGCCCTGCGGATGCTCTTGTTTAAAAAAAAAATGCAGTTTCACTTTCTGCATCGTTTGGGTTTGGAGCATCTCTGTGGCGTGGCCTCCCTGAGCTCAGAGCGCTGTTCTTGCAGTGGGGACATGATGTCAGGCTGGAGATGGTGAATCTGATGCTTGAATCTGGTCCCTGACTCAATTACAGGGCCATACAGTGCAGCTGGGATGGACATCACAGGGCAATATTGATGGTAGGTGGATGGTTGGACTAGATGATCTTAGAGGTCTTTTCCAACCTTAATGATTCTATGATTTCAAAATATTCAGATGCTTGAGACCTTTTCTTTTTTGAAAGACCACGTAGTCCTGCCCAAGCGTTTCTTATCAGTACATCAGATTCTGCAAGGTGTTCAAAACGTGGCTGTGGTCCCCTCTGCCCTGCACCTCCTTCCTGTTCCCCATGGGGTGCTGAGATATGAGATTTTAGTGCCTTCCTCTTCTTTCTTTCTGGCATGGCTGAGCAAGAAGCTAACTTCTTAGAAACAGAATTCAAGATAAATGTTTATGTCACTGAATACATGAAAGGGGAAAGGAACTTGGTCTGTGATCAAGCAGTTGCGGCATTAACTGCCCTGTATTGTACTGTTGAACCGAAGGGCTCAGCTTCCCTGTTTTCATCTGTGTGATGTCAGATTGTGCCTTTTGCGTTGGGGAGGAGCTGGCCAGATAACCACCAGAGACCCCTGCTGTGTGGTTCCACCTGAGTCTTCTCAGCCTAAGATAAACCCTTGCTCTCCTCTTCATCCTTCCCCGAGACATAAGGCAGTCTTGGGGAAGAATCACAGAATCATTAAGGTAGGAAAAGACCTCTAAGATCACCTAGTCCAACCACCAGCCCATCCCCACCATGCCCACTGACCATGCCCTCGGTGCCACATCCACACGGTTCTGGAACACCTCCCTGGGCAGCCTGTGCCAGTGCAGCACCGCTCTGAGAAGTTTTTCCTAATATCCAACCTGAACCTCCCCTGGTGCAACTTGAGGTCATTCCCTCTCATCCTATCTCTGTTACGTGAGAGAAGAGGTCGACCCCCACCTCACCACAACATCCTTTCAGGTCCTTGTAGAGAGCAATGAGGCCTGCCCTGAGCTCCTCTTCTCCAGACTGCACAACCCCAGCTCCCTCAGCCACTCCCCATCAGACTTGTGCTCCAGACCCCTCACAGCTCCACTGCCCTTCTCTGGACACGCTCCAGGGCCTCCACGTCTTTCTTGCAGTGAGGGGCCCAGAACTGAGCACAGCACTCGAGGTGCAGCCTCACAGTGCCGAAGAGTGGGAAGAGAAGTGTTACCACAGCCCATGTGATGTCCGCTGTGGCGTTTGCCTTCACTGATGACAACAAGCTCTTTCTCCGTAGACCTGCTCCATAGTCCTCTTTGCTTGGCTTAATCTGAGGATCAGGGCACTGCTTTGCTGTGTGAAAAGGAATGTTTGTACAGAGAAATAAACATATTGTTGAGACCCAGGACTGCTGCAATGCCTGTAAACAAGATCCAGCCCTCTGTGGGAGGCAGAAGAGAGATTTATGTGACCCTGAGCTAAGTGCATTAGGAGGCTTTTGATTTCATTCCGGGAAACTGCCCCTCTTCATGGTGCCATATGCCTGTTACCGGCATAGAGCCGTTACTGACGATTTGATTTGTGCGGATTTAGTCCGAGGGGCTGCCGTGCTGCAGTCAGAAGGATTACATGGGTAGGGGGGTGTCTCTGTGTGCCGGAGCCCGAGGTGCTCTGCAGAGCCCCGTGCTCTTTGCCCAGCCCGGAGGTGGGTGTCTGGGCTGATCTGCTCCTGCCTTGGGGCAAGGCATTGAAGAGCTCTCCGCCTACCGGCGCTCTCCTCCTGAAAATAATAACAAAGTGAAGTGGCAGCGGGGGATCCAGGCGGCACTGTGTCGAGGTCTTGCCTAAGTCTTGAAAGAGGAAATGAGGAACAAAGGCAGAAGAGACAAATAAATAAGGGTCTGTTCTTGGTCCAAGGAAAATTCCCATGGGATCGTGTAACATTCTTGGGAAGATGCAACACTCCCGGGGCTGGAGTTGGTTTTTGAGAAGCAGAAGGGGGGAAGAAGGGGGGAGAATGGGGTGTGGGAGGGAATTAGGGGGTGGGAAGGAGAGGAGGAGGGGGAGACACCCAGAGAAAGCTCTCAGCGTGGAGTCAGGTTTCTCTGGCTGCTCCCGGTGAAGAGGGGTTAATGCTTTCTGCATGGGGTTGGCTGGTCACCAGATATTGAGAGAAGAGGGGGATCTGGGGGCTGCCAAGTGGGGGACCCCTGTGGCCTGAAGGGAGGGGAAGGAAGGGGCTGGGAACGCTATTCCAAAGAGTAATAGATCAGCTACTGTGGGAAAGTGAGCGCCCTGCCAAACCCCAAGTGGTTGGTGATGGATGGGGGAGGAAGGAAGGCGGGGATGGAGGGCCGGTTCTTCCTTGTGGCCGCTGGGATCTTGCTGCTGTCCGTGGCCTCTCATTATTTGTTGTCTTTCTGGAGCTTCTCGATCTGACTTGGAGAGCTTTTTATCGTGGGGATGCACGAACAACTGCCACCCGCTTCACAGATAACCAAAGGCAATGTGGTTTATTCCTGCCTTTTTGGGCCTGTGCACAAAGCCCGTCACTGTGGCATCAGGTGGTTCTTCCTTGCATGGTCTGGTGCATAACTGCTATATGCCCTCCACTGAGTTCAGTCTTAGTTGCTCATTTTGGTGCTGTTCTTGGGATTCTTGACTTGCTCAGCATATGTGGACTGCCTGCCAGGGTCTGCTTTGAAAGCTGCTCTTCTTCCAGATCTGTCCTTGAGATGTTCTTCCCTGATGCTTCCAGAAACTGGCTAGCTCACAGCAGTTGACTGGGAGCCTCACTGGAGGCTTGGTTAGATGAACCCTGCTCAGAAGGTGGCCTGTCCCTTAGAGTGTCTGAGGATGCAACTACATGATGCAACAACTTCGGTGAGAAGTGAATAGCTGTCATCCAGGAAGTTTCTGCTGTCAGCCACTTATTCTCATCCTTAGGCACTTCTATTGAAGTTTATTTTTAACTCAGATTGGCTGCTGATTTGGATTTCCAGTGTGAACTTTCATACTGACGGACTAGGGGCGGTGAGCCATGAAGGTGGTGAGTGAGGAGTGAGAACCTATGAAAACACCTCTGTGCTTCCATAATGCACCGCTTGGTCTCCAAAAGCGTAGTTTTTTATCCTCAAAGTGGCCATGCCCTGTCCCTGTCTGCAATACATCGAGACTAGCTGAGAATTCTCACATACTTCTTTGATTATCTCATGGCCTCCCCAAGGACAGAAGTTCCTTTTGTGTAGTCTTGTCCCTGTTTCCTTTTGGATTTGTGATGGGGCATTCCTTCCCTGTTAGATACCAGTCAAAAAGCAACGGAACTAGCAGACTCCATTTTGTGTTCCTGTAGCCACTGCACACGTGAAGCAGAGAGCAGCAGCAGCAGTGCTGTGTTTGGCTGGGAGAAAGGCTTTGCATCCTTGGGTGTGTGTGTATGTATGTGAGCACGTGTCCTGGGACCTGATTTTGGGGCCAAGTGGTGATGCAGCCTCCAGAGTCATCACAGCACTCTTCAGGAAACTAGATGTTTTGAGGAGGCTGAGGGAGAGTCCTTCCAGGATATCAGGCGTAAGTGAAGGAGAGAAGAGGACAAAAGTGCTATTTTCCCTTTAGTGGAAAGAATGCTTAGCCTAGTGGTGCTAAGAAATCAAAATTGTGCTTTCTGAGAGCATCTGAAGGATCAGAGTGTGCTGAGGCATCTCTAGAATCATGGAAATCCCTATAGTGGGACTAGCTTTGGTTAGAGAGAGAACATTAGTTACAAGGGAGCCTAGTACAGCTGAAGGATACTGAGAAGAATATTTGTTAGATTCCTGTGGAGTTAGAAATCCAGTTTGAAGTTTTCTTTAGCATGCAGTACTATACCCCTGTGATGTCCAAGTAGTTCTTGGATAAAATTAAATTGGTGTCTCGTAGGCCGTTATTGGATTTCAGTAGGGTTTTTTAGATTTCTTTGAGCTGATCTTCTTTTAAACTGGGGGCTGGAGAATTATATAATTATGCTGCTATTAGTATTATGTTAGTTACAGTAAGAACAATCTGTTCAAGTGAAGGGTTTTGTAATGGACTCTGAAGATGTTTAGATGTTGGTTTATTCTGGTGACTGCTGGAAGATCAGTCTTGAGACAGAACGCTGTCAAGAAAGACCACTTTATCTCCAGATCCCACGTGCTGTGTTCTGAGAGTTGAGAGCTGTGTTGTTGCAGAGTACGTAGCTGTCAAGTTGGACTCGATGCTCCTTGTGCATTCCTTCCAACTGGGGATGTTCTATGATTCTGTCTTGCTGCGGTTGAAGATGTGGCATCTAAAATAGCCAAGGCTTCCCACTGAAGAGCAGGGCAAGACACTGCCCTGTGAAAACGGTCAAAACAGTGGAAGACCGCAGAAAGTGTGGAGTTCAGAGGTACTGCTTCTCTGAATGGTGAAGAGCTGAGCAGACACAATATGTAAAAAGCTCAGATCTCTATGTTGAGTCCATCTTTGTTTCTCCATTTTAGTTTCTTTATGTACCAGATCATAGCTGCTGGCTTGGAGCATTTCGGTCTCTTATAAGAGTGCACAGATGAGGTGAAACCTTTCTTTTTCACCACAAATGCTACTGCTTAGTTGAAGCATTGCAAAGCCTTGTGCGCAAACCCAGTTTTTGTGGTTGTCATGTATGGCGTGTGTTCTCCTTCAGTGAGAAGAGGAAGCAGTGCCTTGGTTTCTCAGTTGTGTTCTGAACAGCCTCACCTTGGCCTTGTGTAGATTCACCCTTCAGTTTTCTTTTTTCATCCACCTTTCTTCCTGCCTTGATGACTCCCACTGGTGAGTGGATGGCAAGTCTGGAAGCCAACTGCTACGGTAACACCTGACTGAGAGCAGATACCTTATCCTAGAATCATGGAATCATAGAATGGCTTGGGTTGGAAGGGACCTCAAGGATCATCCAGTTGGAACCCCCTGCTATAGGCAGGGCTGCCAAAAACTAAACCAGGCACTAGATCAGGTTTCCCAGGCCCCATCCAGACTGGCCTTGAGCAAATGTTACTGCTTGCCCCCTTGTTGAAAGGGAAAGAAGATAATTAAGACAGAGCCTAGTTCTCTGTTGCCTGACCTTACTGGAAGGGTAACTGTACTGATGGCTCGCTCCAGCTGGCTGTGCTGGCAGTGAGTCAGTGGCACCTTGTGGTCAATTGCCTCAAAGCTGTAAAGGAAATGCAAAGCACAAGATATTGCTGCTTTGCATTAGCGCTGTGGGTAGTAGCTCGTAACGAAGGTGGCGGAAGAATGTTGTATTCCATCCTTGAAATGTGGATGGAAGTCGATATGGGCCTGCCTGTGTTCAAACCACCTTGTAATGTGACCCTGCCAGAAACTTCCTGCTAACATCCTTGTAGCTTGCAGTCCCTGATAACATTATGGCATCCTTCACATGAAGGAAATGCTGAACCCTACCTACCTTCTGCTACATTCATGCTTCTCTTCACTTTCCCTGATGCCCAGCTTTGTAGGATAATCTTCTCTTCTTATCCTTAAGCAAAGCACAGCCCTGCTGTTCTTGAGCTCGTTACATTTCTGTTACAAACAAATAGTAGTTCTTCCTTCCGTTGCTGTTTGCGGATCAAAAGCAGTCTGAGATTTGAGTGTTTTGAGATACTGTGACCCTGATGATGTATGATGCTCTGGGAGTGCGGGGATGAAAGGTAGACTTAGCACTGAGTACCCCACTGTCTGGGTATCATGCAGCCAGTGCCCTGTTGTATGGCCCCTTGCCAGTGTCGTCCAGAGGAGAACATTAGGACTGGTGAATTGCCAGCTCTTAGCTGTGCATATCTTTCTCTGGCTCCTTGAAATCAGGATATGATTTCAGGATGGTATAAATCAACCGGTCACTTGATATAATGGCAAAGTAAAACTGTAACAGGTGCCTGGGGATAACTCATATGCGTTCCACTTCTAGCTTTCCTCCTCTGAAAGCCATTCCCTTGCATGGCAGAGACATATCTTCTTCAAGCAAGGAAATAGCAAGGCTGTCCCTTTCGAAGAGGAGCTTTCTGCTCCTCTTGCTGAGACTGAATGCTCCTGAAGCTGTTTATAACTGCATGTTCCCCAACAAGCTTTGCTTAAGAGGAGCTGGCTGTCCATGCCTCTCCTAGCTTTTTCTCCTGCTTGCACTTTAAAGCTTTTATTTTTCATGCTGTTGTTTTTAACCTGACAGTAACTTGATCTCTCTTCGCTTTTTTTTTCCCCTCCTCACTCAAAATTGTCATAAGGGAAATGTCTCCTCTTGCTCTTTTCTGCGTTCCCAGTAACTGATGGCTGCTTTGTGCCAGAGCAGCTGGGGTTCCTTATGACAAGCTGAGATGTCTCCCTGCCCGGTACCTCCTTCCTCATTTCAGCTACACATAAATGTTCTGAGTGGGGAAGGTGGGTAATAGCGCTTTCCTCCCCTGCTGGCCTTTGTCTCCAATTAGCCACTGCTCAAAGCACATCTTTTCCTGCAGTGCTGATCAGATGATATGGGAAGGGATACGTGACGGTCAGCTCTCGGTGTCTCAGCCCACCCAGGGGTGGATGAGCTCTCCACTCCCTGGCAGAGGAATCCCTGGCATGTGAGAACGGAGGTGGTTCCCAGGGAAGAGGTTTTTGAAGAGGACACGGCTTTATTCTTTGCTTCCCTCCTTTTAAGAAGGGATAAGGTGTGTGTTCATGTTCCCACTCCTTCACAAAGACAACTGAGCAGTGAAAACTGCCTCCTGGGAAATGTCGGCAGCAGAACAGCAGAGGGTACTGCAGGGCCAGCTTGCTTTGGCAGAGCTGCAGGGCAGGCTGCAATTACAGGGAGGCAGTGCAGCCAAGCACGGGCTGAGGAGCTGCAGAGCCTTGTGCTGAGCCTGACGGACAGTGATGTATGCAAATGTCAAGTGAGGAAAATAAGCTCTGCTTCCTCAAACCGTGTGTCCTGCTAGGTTGACATGGCACACCAGAGCCCAGAAAGTGAAGCAGTTTGTTAAATGTCAGGAGCTACAAACTCCGTTAGGGAGTTTCCCATGGCATGTGGAGCATTGCAGCCATCTGGGAAGAAGTTGGAGACCTGCTGGGCGTTACTCCTTCAGCTCTCGTCCTCTGTGCTGGGCTAGCTCAGAAGATGCTGGCTGCCATGCATTTGTGTCCTATAGGAACCTTACTGGAGCAGGAAGTCCTTCATCTCGCCTGAGCCTCGGTGACCTGATGTCTGGAGGTAACACCTTGGAGAAAGTACGGGATGCCCAACTGGAGAGAGCTGCACTAATGTACCAGCAAGGGATGTCTTCTAGCAGCCTCTGCTCACTGTCTTTCCAGATTCCTTGTGCTCTTCTCTTCCCCATATCTCAGGATGGAGCAAAACTGATGTTGCAGAAGGAAGAGGTGCCAGATACTCCTTCTTGGTACTGTGAGTAGTCCTACTGCTCCTAAAAGACATTAACAAAGACTTTAAGACAAATAGAATACCCTGGGCACAATGAGATGCCCTTGGGTTTCTATAGCCCCTTGCTTTACCCCCGTGAAGAACGCCTGGGCAAGAGCAAGATGGTCCTTTACAGCTTCAGAGAAGGGAACAGTGCCAGGCCCTCCATCGCTGGATCACCTCAGAGGTGGCCTCTCATGAGCTAGGCCACGGCCAAGCTGTGGTGTGACCCTCCACTGTGCTGTGTCGAAATATATCAGAAGCAAATCCTGCAACTCTTCCACTGGCTTCAGGCTTGCAGTCTCCATTTTTACGGTGAGATAACACCATGAACAAGGGAGTCCTCATGCCACAGCCAGAATGCAGGGGATGGCGTTGGCGAATGTCCTAAAGATGTCACTAAAAAGGCAACAGTGAAGCTTCTAGAAATGCTTGCTGCTGAACTGTAAGGTATGAACGTGGTCGACCCTTCTATCAAAGTCCATGTTGGAACCCTCAGTAGGCGGCCAGATATGTTTTCCTTTGAGTGGCTGCCATCTGCCTAAATTTATGGCTTTTCCCTTCAGCATTAAGTTCTCCCCAAGTTAATCAGTAAACGCGTCCTGTTGTATTTCACTCGTTCCTCTTGGGTGGGCTGGTGCTTCTCCGCTCTGCTCCCACCCAGGATGCATGTGGGCCGTGGGGAGTGCCGGGGTGGGAAAGGGGAGCACCCTGGCATGGGGCCGAGGGCTTGGACCGCCTCCGAGTGCTGTGTGGGGTTTATAAGTGATGTCAAGGGATGTGGCATACCTGTTGTGGGGACCTTTGGCCGAGGGAGGAGACTCTGAGGCACATGTGCAGGCACCATACCTTGGTGGGGAGCTGCCATTGAGGAGCATACGTGTCGGGAGTGAGCTGGTGGGTTTCCTGGGTATGGTGGGGTTTGCGCTTTTGGGGGGAGAGCCTCTGCCTTGCCGAGGGTGTTTAGGTCACCTTGTTCCCTTGCCTGTTTGCCTCAACCTTCCCTAATCAGCACCATGCAGCTGCCTTTTCTTGTTCTCCCTGGTGAAGGTTGGGTTTTTTCTTCCTCCTTTTTTTTTTTTTTTTCCTTTCTTCCTTTTTCTGGATTGTAGTCTTCAATCACTTTTCTGCCTGACAGCAGCTCTGCGCTCCCAGCATGGACTGGCAGAGGGGAGGTGGTACAGGGAGAGGATGAAGGCTGTATTTTTTTATTGTTCGGAGGAAAGGACTAAGCACCGCTGGCTCCTTGCTGGCCTGATGTGGATCCATCATGACAGCCCTGTATCGCCAGCCGAGACAGCTAGGCGGTTTTTATAGCCACCTTGATCCAGATGCAAAAAAACCCTCAGCATCTGGTCCACAGGAGATGAAAAGCTAAGGGAGACAGCTGGAAACATAGTGGGCACAGAGGGGTGGGAGGAGAATAAAAGCGAAAATCTTAATACTTTTTCCCTGTTTCCCGTACAAACTTGGCTAGCATTTCTTAGGAACGAGGGGTTTTTAAGGTGTGCTTTGTGAGTAAACACTAGAAAGATCTGAGGAGCGTAGGTGTTTTCCTGGTCCTGGCAGCCTGGCTATGAGCTCAGTCCCTTAAGACTGCCTTTCTTATGCTGGCTGCATTTCAGCTGCGTACCTTCTACTCCCTCTCATCCGTCTCCTGCTCTCTCTTCATCTTCCCTGACTCAAGACCTATGTTTATTTGTTCCCATCAGCGAGTGGGGACAAATGTGCCAAGTGCAATGCCTCACTAGGTAGTGAACTCCTGTTGTGGATTTCTCATCTTTCTACCCCCTCACCACCACCTTTCCTCTCTTTGTGAGACTATAAGACTGTAACTGCTCTAGAGGAGGTTCAGCTTGGTGTAACCCATCCAAAGCATCAGGCCCACTAAAAATCTCAGGGGATGGGGGAAATGGTTTGGGTTCAGGTCTTGATGGATTCATGCTGAGTTTGGCCCTGTTTTCTGGCATCCCCAGCCTATTTTCCTACGGCTGGTAAACTTTTTTGCACCCCGGTAATTCCCAAACGTGACTTTCCTTTTCATGGCTTTTCCGCAGGATGAAGATGAGACGCCATAAGCTCTTTCTGACTCTCTGCATGGCTGGTCTCTGCCTCATCTCCTTCTTGCACTTCCTGAAGGCCCTTTCCTATGTCACCTTCCCCCGGGACCTGGCTTCACTTAGTCCCAACCTCGTCTCCAGCTTCTTCTGGAACAATGCCCCCGTCACGCCACAGGTTAGCCCTGAGCCGGGGGGTGCAGAGTTCCTCCGCACACCCCTGTACTCCCACTCTCCCTTGCTCCAGCCCCTGCCACCCAGCAGAGCCAGCGAAGAGCTGCACAAAGTCGAGTTTGTGCTGCCGGAAGACACGACGGAATATTTTGTCCGAACCAAAGCTGGTGGTGTCTGCTTTAAACCAGGTACCAAGGTGTTGGAGAAGCCACTGGTGGGAGGGCGGCCGGAGGAGCGTGCAGATGGTGCAGCCTCAGGGCGGCCTGCTCGCAAGCCACTGAGCGCCGGTGGGACCAAGCGGCGCAAGTGGGTGGAGTGTGTGTGCTTGCCGGGCTGGCACGGCCCCAGCTGCGGCGTTCCCACCGTGGTTCAGTACTCCAACCTGCCCACCAAGGACCGCCTGGTGCCACGGGAGATCCCTCGGCGGGTCATCAACGCTATCAACATCAACCATGAGTTTGACCTGCTGGATGTCCGCTTCCACGAGCTGGGAGATGTGGTGGACGTCTTTGTGGTGTGCGAGTCGAACTTCACGGCCTACGGAGAGCCACGGCCCCTCAAGTTCCGCGAGATGCTCCTCAACGGCTCCTATGACTACATCCGCCACAAAGTGCTCTATGTCTTCCTGGACCACTTCCCTGCTGGTGGCCGCCAGGATGGCTGGATCGCCGACGATTACCTGCGCACCTTCCTCACCCGAGATGGTATCTCTCGCCTCCGCAACCTGCGCCCGGATGATGTCTTCATCATCGATGACGCTGATGAGATCCCAGCCCGTGACGGTGTGCTCTTCCTCAAGCTCTACGATGGCTGGACAGAGCCCTTCGCCTTTCACATGCGCAAGTCTCTCTACGGCTTCTTCTGGAAGCAACCGGGCACCTTGGAGGTGGTCTCAGGCTGCACTATGGGGATGCTCCAGGCTGTCTATGCTACCGATGGGATCCGACTGCGGCGCCGTGAATACTACACCATGCCTGGCTTCCGGCAGTATGAGAACAGTACAGGACACATCCTGGTGCAGTGGTCGCTGGGCAGCCCCCTCCACTTTGCTGGCTGGCACTGCTCCTGGTGTTTCACCCCAGAGGGGATCTACTTCAAACTGGTGTCGGCCCAGAACGGGGACTTCCCCCGCTGGGGTGACTACGAGGATAAACGAGACCTCAATTATATCCGGGAGCTGATCCGGACTGGTGGGTGGTTCGATGGTACGACGCAGGAATATCCCCCTGCTGACCCCAAGGAGCACATGTATGCTCCCAAGTATCTGCTCAAGAACTACCAGCAGTTCCACTACTTGCTGGAGAACCCGTACCGAAAAGCAGAGGGGGCTGGTTGAGACCACTGGGACTCATGGGAAATCAGAACTTCACAACAAAGGGAAAGATTCGGGTGTTTGTCTGTTCCTTTCTTTTTTGTTTTCTTTGATTCCAGGTGGGGTGTGCCATTTCTCCATGGTCTCCGTCCTCCCTCCCTTCTCTCCTTCCCAGGGTGATGCCTGGGGACAAATTCCTCAGCCAACTGAAGGGAGACCTGGGCAGGAGGAGGGGAGAGGTGTGGGACCTATGGCAGTAGCATAAAGACCTCCCAGCGTCTCCTGGACTTTTCTGCTGGCTGGAGAGGATTGCTGCATCCAGCTGCTGGGTTCCTCCTGGGGGGGCTGGGAGGGTCCCCAGAGGAGAGAGGGCAGCTGTTCCCAACCACCTTCATCTGTTGTTGATCGGGGCAAGCACAGATGTGAGCCTGAGCTGTTCAGTGAGCATGCGAGTCAGCAGGCACAAAGCGATGCAAGGGGTCACGTGTGCAGATGTGTGTCACAGGCATTTTTTGGATGAGTGAATGTGCAAAAGCATCTCCGTATGCATTTTTTTTTATACCTCTATGTTCAAAGTATTTTGAGGAAAGCAAATCCTTTGCTTCCAAGGTGTTCTTCCCAACACGCTGCTTCCTCCCACAAATTTAGTATATCTGTCCAGGGCTGTCTCTTGGCCTGATGTTCTACCAGACCTGAAGCAGGCAGGTGGGAAGCAGAGAAGAAAGCTGATTTTTTTTAATTTTAATTTTGATTTTTTTCTTTCTGTTTACTCCTTTTTCACCCTGCCCCCACAACACTGCACTGGCTTGCTCCACAGGAGCTGAAGCATCTTCCCTGCAGCATTTGGGTCTGAGATAAGCTGCAGGGGACTAAATCAGATGGCGGGAGTATATGTTTACAAGTGCATGGTTTCGTATGTGCATGAGTGCTAACATGCATGGTTTTGGTATGCACGTGGGTGTTTGTAACTGGTGTTGGGAGGGGAGGGGTCAAAGTTGGTCTTGGGTGGTGTGCGTGTTTTCAGGAAATGGTGAGATCCATAAACTGTGATCTGTCTTGTCATGGATGACATTTCGGGGAGAGCATCAGCTCCGCGTAGCAGGGTGTGCCATGTGGAGCTGTTACATGCCTCTCTGGCTGCCTTTGCACCCTTGTGGGCTGTGCCTGCTGCAAGGCTGCTGTTTACATGTGCTGGCTATTCCTTCTTGCCATGGGGGAAATGAGAGGAGAAGGGCAAAGCTCTGAGTCACCGATGGGTGTTGCGGGGAAACACAAAGCATGTCAAGGCACAGGACCCATTGGGAGCTTGTGGAGAATGGGGCTGTGTGTAGACTCCCTCTGGGGCCAGAAGACTTTTCTGGGACAATCATGCAATCCACAGCCTGGGCCATGCAGATGAGACCGTGCAGAGTAGAGGAGATGTAGGATGACATTCCTTGCAGCTGGTGGGCCAGTGTCCACACAGAGCTGGCCACTCATGGGTAGCCAAGATCTGGCCTGTTGCTGTACTGGGTTGGTTCAGCTCATTGAGGAGGCAGATTGGCATCTCCGCCCTCACCACCCTTCCTTAGCAGATGGCTTGACAGGGTGCCCAGAGCCCGCACTGTGGTGGGAAGCAGGAGAAAAACATGAACGTGCTCTGTTAGCCTTACAGTGGAAATATTGGCTCATCTTCCAAACAAATAAGTGAGGATCATGTGGAGGAAGAAAATGTTGTCATAACGAAGAGTGACCCTGACATCAGGCCAGCTATGCTGGAGCAAGAGGGTTTCCATTGCTCTCAACTCACTCCATCAGGGCTTCATATTCCCATGTCATCCAGCCCATTCTCTCCATTGTACTCCATTCCTACCTTTGTGTCTCTCTCTTCCTCTATTCGCTTCTCTAGAGAAGTGAAAAACATCAGGAAAGATAATTTGGTTCCCTAAGAAGACTGAAATTTGAACAGAAAGATGAATGTTGTTTTTCTGATCAAACTGAGTTGGAGTTCATCTTAGCTCTTTCCCCCATATCATGTGCTGTAATGCCTGCTTGGAAGAATGGAGGGATCCCCTCTTTTCTTGTTGGTTGTTTTTTTCTTTGTTTTGTTTTGTTTTTAATATATATATATGTATGTTGCTGTTTTCCCTTGTGATGTGTGTCTCCCAAGGGGAGGAAAGTCCCTTTGAGAGCTTAGCAGGAGAAGGCTTGGTGGGCGGAATGCTCTCCTCTCAAAGGGAAGCTGTGGCTCTGCCGAGCTCTGTCTTGTTGATGCAGGAGGGCATCTTGCCACGGTCACAGGGAGATCTTAGGCAGGGAGAGACTGTAGCGAAATAAGAGCTCAGCTGAGAAAGGAGGAGTCACATTTAGCAAGATTAGAGTGGTAGCGCTGAGACTGCTGCATGAGAGCTTTCCCCAGGGATAGCCAGAGGAGAGCCCAGTGTATTAACACAAGGGATTTGGTAGCAGTAACTTGAAAAGTAAAAAGGGAAGAAGCTATTCTTCATTTTTAATCTAGGACCTACATTCAGGCATTGCCTTGCCTAGAGAGAAGTCAGTCTTTGCATGGGTGCTTTGGGAGCAGGAGAACCCCACGAAGAATGGGCTGAAGTGCACACGTGCTGAGGCTGCACGACCCAGTCTGCAGTGGGAGCAGCCTCTTCCTTCCTCCCAGCCCTTCCCATACATGGGCTCCCTTGGGGATTTTTAGTGCATTGCAAGTTGTGTTTTCATCTCTGGGGTATGGTTTTTGTCTCAAGAGATTCAGATAAGCCATAACTGCAGTTATCAGCGTCTCCTGTTCCCAAAGTTCAGCCTCTTCCCTTCCCTCTCCTCTCCTCCACTATTTGCTCCATTGTTCTCCTCCTCTCCCTTCTGAGAAGGTCCCACTGGAACGGGGCGAGAGCAGTGCTGGGGCTCTTCTGCATGACTCTGGCCCTGTCCACCTCCTGGATGTCTCCATTTCCTTATTCTTAGGAAATCAAATTTAAAACAGGCTTCTGTTGTGGCTGGAGGAAGGGACTTCACAGCTGAAATGCATTTTTTCTTTTTCTTTCTCAAGAATCATCCAGTGTTTTGATTTAAGGCCAAACCAGTTAATGTTCCTGTTGTTTCTGTAAGCCCTGTGTTTATTATCCTTAGGGAGTTGGAGTGCTTGTCATTAAAAATCTTCCATCATCTCCCTTGAGGGATGGAGACAAGCACGATGACTTTTGCACAGCGATTTCCCAAGGTGGTGGCTTGCCCTCTGTCCAACCTCCCCGCACCCGGTGTGTGGGACAGCCACCTCTGTCTGAGCCAGACAGTGAAGTTTGGAAAGGGAAGAACTGAAAACCAAATCCCATTCTGCACCAGGACTGGTGGTTGAAGCGAAGCCATGAGCCCACTGCCTCTCTGGGACCAACGTTGTCTGTGGTTCACCAACCTTTCCCTGCAGCTCTGTGCTTTCTCTTCCCCAGAACCTTTCCACCTTCAGATTAATTGGTGTAAGAGAAGGCCAGGTAGATGAGGCAGCACTGTACTTTGTGCATCCCTATACTTTGCCCTTCTTTCTGCCCAACTCTGCTCCACTTCCTTTGTGCCCATGCGTGGCTTTGGGGCGGGGAGCTCCTCTTCTTCCTTCCTCCCAGGTGAAGGAGAAGATGTGGGCTAATGCCCCTGCTCCTACAGAGGAACAAAGGCGGTGAGGTGGTGCAGTACCCAGCGAGGGATAGGATGGGGTTGTGTCTGCATGAAGGACAGTGCACTCAAGTCTGCTCTCACTTTTGCTTTCTCTGATCCCTGTGTCCTGCTGAGGTGTTTGCTGTTGTGCAGCCTGTACTTTGTGCCTCTGTGCAGGATAAAGGAAGGGGACCTTGTGGCCTCCAGGTAACGTACGAGTCGGGGTGGGGGCAGTGTCAGTGCAGAACAGGTATTCGTTCCCCTGGTGCCTCTCAGCGTGTCCTTGTGGGGTGGCAGTGTCTCATCCTGTCCTGCTGCTCCTGCCAGCACTCCGTGGCTGCTATGCCTCTGCACTGTGAAGACGTGTCGGGAGTCACTCCTGGTCCTGTCAGCAAACACTGGTGGTGAAGAGGGAAGGGGTGGCTCATCCTGGCCTCACTGACCTCAAGGCTTGGTGAGAAGGGAGGGAAGTGTGGTAGAATGGATCCCAAATCCCTCTATTGCTGCGTTTTCCCTATCCACCAAAAAATCTTCTGATTTCTGAGACATTGGACAAATCTGCTCTTATATCAAAAAAGAGGGGGAGCTGGAGGGGCTTGAATCCAGCACCAAGGAGAGCTGTTACTGATGCAATATACCAACATCTAAAGCATTGGGGACTACAGATGATGGCTTAAAAAGGGATCTGAAATGCTCTGAAACTAAGAATCAAAGCCACTGTTGTTTTTTTTTTTTTCCTTCCTGTGAGGATGGTGATGCAGAATCATCCTGGAGGAGGCCCAGCAGCACTGCTGACGCTGGGCTCCACCTGGACCTGCTGGTGGTGTTGCCACTGGGATGGCCCCAGGACGCTGTATTGGCAAAAGAATGCTCGGACTTGCCAAAAACAAGTGGAAAAAAAAAAAAAAAGAAGAAAAAAAATTAAAAATAAGTCTGCAAAGCTCCTTTCCACTCTGTAATTTATAAACAGCAAGTAATAATGAACTTTTTGTAAGGATAAATCAAATGTACATTCTGAAATCATTTTCTCTGTAAATGGTTGGATTTCATTTCACCCTTAAAGGGATGCTTAAAAGGAGGAAATAATAAAAATAATTAAAAAAATTTACAAAGTCTGAAAGGAAACCAAGGCATGTGTGTGGCAGCTTTTATTTCTGAGCATGGGAGGTTGCTGCTTCCCACCTCCGTGGGACTGAGGTTCATAGGAGGGAGGTTGAGGGGCAGCCCCACTGCTTTGAGAGATGACTCCTGATCCTGTGCCCAGATCAACCCGATTCTGTGTGTCGGGTGAATACAAGCACGTGGGGGAGGTGACTGGGGAGCACAGCATCACCACTCGCAAAATGGTCACACGCCACCATCCCCTGTCCCTTCATGTTCTCAGTTTCAAATGAAGCCGTGGAAAACCTGGAGCCCCAGCTGAAACCTTCCCACTACAGAAACGTCTGTCTGGTGGCTGATTTTCTGCACAGTGTGTGAGGGAGTGTGACCTCCTTGGCTTATTTTTAAAGCCATCTAAGGCAATTTTGGCTGTTCCCATTACTTCCTATCAAAGCCTGGTCCTGCCCTGAATTCTCCTAAGCATCTGGTCTCAGCAGTGGCTTTGGCAAGGGACCTTCGAGAGCTCATGTACAATCTGCAATTATTTCATTTTTGGTGTTTTTAAGTGCCTTGTGTTTCTAGTTTGTTCCTGGTTTCAGATATAACAAAAGTAAACATTATTGGCTAGTTTCCTTATGATTCTTAGATCAAATCATAGAATCATTAAGGCTGGAAAAGATCACGAAGGTCACCTAGTCCAACCGCCAGCCCATCCCCACCATGCCCAATGACCATGTCCCTCAGTGCCACATCCACACGGTTCTGGAACACCTCCAGGGACGGTGACTGCACCACCTCCCTGGGCAGCCTGTGCCAGTGCAGCACCGCTCTTTCTGAGATTTTTCCTCATATCCAACCTGAACCCCCCCTTGTGCAACTTAAGGTCATTCCCTCTTGTCCTATCACTGTTCCCTGGGAGAAGAGGCCAACCCCACTTTGCTACAACTTTCAGGTTGTTGTAGGGAGTTTCCTCTTCTTCCTCTTCCTCAGGCCTCTGATGCTTTTATTTCCCCCCTTGTGAGAGGCTTTCCATCAAACTGGAATTTCATCATCCATCACTGATGCCTTACTGCTGCTTCTGCCCTTCTTTCTGGAGCAAAGAGCCTGGAACAAGCACACACTCAGAATTAACAGATAACATTTTAATGAAGGATTTTTAGCGTTCCTACTAGTTGCTGTACTTTTGCACCCTAATAGGGAGCAATCTAAAAATAGGTGGTCACCAAAAAGTCTGTGAACGTGCAGGTTTTCAAAAAGGGAAGATAAGTCTGAGTGCTTGGGCCTGTGGCAACGTAGTGAGACAGTTTAAGAAATGAGAGTTGACTTGGTCAAAGGTTCTCACATGGATTCTTCTTGCCGCTAGTATGAAATCTTTTCCTGACATTTATATTAAGAAGCAATGTAAATGGTATTTCTTGACGTCTCACAAAGTTTTAAGAAAAGACATTGACAAACACCAAGACCTTTACCCCAAGAAAGCACCATTTTCTGCCGTGTGAGCTGGAAGAGGGATTAACTCTTCCACGAACTGGTCCGTGGTGGGGACCCTCGTTTGCAGAGCTGCTGGTGTGTCGAGCGTGGGGACACATGGCTCTGCCCTCTTTCAGAGTCAGCCCCTGCATCCCTCAAGATAGATTGGAATGGATTTTGGTACATGCAGCCTGCATCTTGGACGTTGTATTGAACCAGGAACGTGCAGGGCATGTGGCACTGAGCAACCCTTGCATATTTTCATAGTCTATCACAGAATCACTGGATGGCTCAGGTTGGAGAGGACCTTAAAGCTCACTCAGTTCCAACTCCTGCCCTGGGCAGGGCTGCCACCCACCAGGTCAGGCTGCCCAGGCTTTGCTGACTGGGGGGACAGACACGGTGCTTCCAAACACCAGGGTGCTTAGAAACAAAACGACTTTAATATAAACTTACAGCATCACTTAAAGAGATGGAAAGGGGATACCAAGAGCCTGGCTTGCTGGCTGTTTGTTTTTGTTGCTCGGATACATTTGTTCCCAGCACAAGGGCAAAGCTTAATACGCTGTTTCACATGGACAGTAAATTTTTAATTATTAGCCTGCTTCTTTTTCCTAAGCCTAGCGGCTCAGCTGGGGCAGCAGCTGGGGACAGCCACCTCAGCCCTGGCTAGCAGCTCTGTGCCCAGCTGCAGGTGCCAGCTCCCTGACGGGGAGGATTTGGTCATAGCGATGGCAGAAGGGAGCCATGCGCTCGATCCCAGTGCTGGTACGTGTTTCTGTGGCTCACCAGCACACTCATACCCCAGCTGCAGCAAATCTCATGGGAGCCAGCTTTGCTCTGTCACTGCAAGATGGCATCCAGGGAGCAGAGCAAAGCTGTCCCATCCGGGGAAAGGGCTCCGGGTCACTGAAGCAAGGCACTGAGCCGAGGGATGGCAGCGTTGGGGAGAGGAGCTGGCTGCGGGCCGGGCTGCCATGAGCGGTGCCTTTGTGGCAGGCAGAGGCACGTCAGCAAAGGGTAAGGAGCAGCCCCTTCCAGCCAGTGTTTGAGCCATTACTGTAAGCATCTCTGAGAACTCCAAACACAGACGCTTTCTTGGAATTAAGGAAAATTTGGCAATCTTGACATTTTGAATATTTCTGGGTGTGCTTTTTTTTTTCTTTTTTTTTCTTTTTTTTTTTTTTTAGCAGGGAGAGATAATATAGATCTTAGCATTGTTTGAAATACATTATGTCTATGTAAAGCCACAAATCGTTCAAGGCCATCTCTCTCCTCACTCTGCCAAACGAAATAAAAAATAGAAAAAACATTGTTTCACTTCTGCTTATCTTTCCTGTGCCTTACGGCTCAGACCATGACTCCCTTGGCTGAAATCCATCCCAGTAACGATTTAATTTGGGAGCCACACTTCACCTTTCTAAAAATAAGGAAAACTGAGAAGAAGAGCGACAAAGCTGCACCGAATAAAGATGTGAAATGACTTCTACAGGAGCTCGAATTAAAGAAACGGTGTTGCTCAGAAAATGCATAAAATCAGACCTTGTAAGTCTGCCTCTATGCAGCAAGATCTTTCCTGGCATTTTAGCCCTATTCTACAGTCTGGACCTTTTCCAAAGAGAGAGCAACAAATCATCAGTCATATCTTTTTTCCCCCAGACACTTACTAAGAACCAGGCACACATGCAAAAATAAAGGAATGTCGAAAACACCCACCCACTTCTGTTTGATTGTCGGTGTTTTTAAAGGATTTGGCACATGTTGGTGCCCAGGACTGGATGTCAAACTGCTGCAAACCCCAAACCAGACAGATGTCCCTAAACGGGACAGAAATCAATCTAACTGAGGACATGTGACTTAATGGGACAAAATGTGAATTTGGTGCAGTGGCAGCTCAGTGTGTGCAGACTCTGGGCTCCAGGGCTTGAGGCTGAAAGCCTTACTTCGGAAGCAGCTGGGCTGTGAGCTCTTCCTATCTTCCCCCTGGCAAAAAGAGACCCCCAGAATTCCTCCCCGACTAATCCCTGAAGCTGTGACTGAAGTTTGGGTCTAGGCTGTGTGTCAGGAATGCACCTTGAAAGGCAGCGTTCTCTCCTCCCTCAGCACCTGTGTTCCTTCTCAGCTGTGTTTGTTCAACATCAAAGCTGATGGGTTCTGTGGAAAGGAGCCATCAGCACCAGCCTTGGTTTTTCTCCACTGCTGGCACATCATAGCTGGAGAGCAAGAGCTAGATAACATTATTTCTGCTGTTATCAACTGCATCCCAGTTTTTTTTTTCTTTTTTTTTTTTTATTTTCTTTTTTTATTTTCTTTTCTTTCTTTCCTTCCACCAAATTCCAGTCTGACAGACTGTGGAAGGTCATTCAAATGCAGAAGGATGCAAAGCATCCACTTAGGGCACAAATGCCACTATTGTTTGCAATTGCTCAAGAAACATCAAGAACTAGGAGCACAAAAGAGAAAGCTATTGAATCGGTCCAAAAGGTCTCTGTATGACAAGATGTGACGGATATTACTCCCAAGCTCAGATGGTGCTGGTGGGTCACTACCCATCTTCCCTGCTCCTAAACACCAGCAACAGAGCCATGGTTCCAGAGCCTCCCAGGAGAAACAGGGAAGGGGATATCTGTGCCTTACGCCCAGGTAACAGCATGTGTTACTGTGCCCTGTAACCCATGCTGTCTTTGATATTTCACAAGATCGCTTCGTCATTTGGGGAAACAAAAGTCATTATTGTTCTCTGGGCATACAGTGAAGGTGTACTCTTTCTTTTGCCTGCAGTAAAGGGAATAAATCAACTTTATTGCAAGGATGCAGGTTGGAGACATGGGGCCCTCAGCCCACTGTGGGGTACCCCCCATTCCCAATGAGTCCATGTGGAGATGAAAGTCAGAAAGGGCATCCTGGACAGCCTCTGAGCAGCATTGCAGGCAGCGGGACAAGGGGTCAGCATCCTGTCAGAACAGCACAAGTCCATCCTACACCAGGGCTGCAGGGAGACTGCGTGCCGTGGGGTCAGCAGAGGAGTAGGCTGGGCTGGGAAGCGCTGCGGGGGTTGTTGCTTCACTGTCTGCAGGCAGAATTCAAGTTCATAACCCCAGCGTGTTGTCAGCAGTCCAGCAGAAGGAAAGCGATGGATGCAGGTCACTCTGCCTTTGCACCTGCCCTTCTATTTGCAAGACCAAAAAGGCACGCTGAATGCGGTGCAGACACGTGGAGCACACAAAGCAGTGAGGTGGTGGCGGGCACAGCAAGTCCTGGGGTGCCGGGGTGGATGAGGGCAGGCGGAGCAGCGTGGCTGGAGGAGTTCACAACGCACGCACGCACTGCTGGCGAAGGGCCCAGGAGCTGGCAAGCAGCCCAGGGAGAAAAAAAAAACAGAACAAAACGCTAAAACAGGCACGACCAAAGGGGGCCAGGATGGGGAGGGGTGCCTGTGGAAGCCCACGGTCCTTGGCTCCCACAGCAAGCAGGGACAGAAAGTCCCTAAAAGTCCCTAAAAACAACCTTGCCCAGGAAGGTCAGAGCATTTGGCACAGTCTAAGCAACTCAAAACAAGGAGCAATACTTCAGAGGAAGGAGGTCCTTCTCTCCTGTGCCATGGTCAAACCTTTGCTTTCACACTCAGCCTTCACAGTACATGCAGGTGGTTCCTGAGAGGAAGCACAGCCTGAAATCTTCTCCCTGGGACCTGGTGGGGTGAAGGAGAGCCTTGGGAGCAGGTCTTGGATCACCTAACACAGTGCCACTGGCTGAAAGCCCACCCTGCTACACATCTTGGAGCAGTTTGATCCCATTAGTACTGCACTGGGGGTTTACCACATGTAGCTCTGAATGTTTCGATCCAGACTTTGGAGTTTCGGGGACTGGACTTATCAGTGCACCTGTTCAGAGCACTGTTACAAGGAGCAAAGTATTTATGTGGCAACCCAAGGAGGAATCCAAAAGGAGAGTTCAAAAATCAGTGTTCATTCTGGCAGAAGGTTAATGGTAGGGAATATGAAGGCTGCCTCGGATACCCCATATAGCTCAGTGTCTAAGCAGATGATCTGGAAAAAAAGGATGAGCAATATACTAAACATTTTTAAAAGATGACTCAAAGCTATAGACTCTTTAGGAGATCAGAAAGGACTGTAAGTAAAATGCAAATGTGGCAAATGGGCAACAACACGCATTTGCCAAGGTTTAACTTGTCAAATGCCAAGTAAGAAAAAAAGAAATCCACGCAGATATTATGAAGCTCCAGATTGCCTGTAGCAACTTGGGGAAGGGTATGAATATCACACAAATCCTGGCTCTGTGAGTGGATGCAGGTTAAAAAAGAGCACACACAAAACATTAGCATGCAGAAGGAAGAAGAGGAGAATAATATGGAAAATATGATAATGCTATTATGTAAATCAGCAGCGTAGCCTCTCTGGGAATACTGTCTGCAGTTCAAGCAAGCCTTTCTCGGAAAGGGCTGATTAGGGGCATGGTGAAGTCGTTCGTAAAGAGAGATTGAAATGATTGGGGCTGTTTATCTCGGAAAGGAAATGAACGAGATTGGCACAGACCAAGGTGGTCCAGAGCTCCTGGTTTTCTTCCTGTTCATTTCTATCACTATCATATCTGGTGTCGCTAAGGACAATGTGAAATGATGTGGCTCTCCTCTGTCACACACAGCTTGTTTTTTCTTTCACCCTCTCACCCAGGGGAGGCACAGCGTATGTAGATAATGTTTTATATTTTGGTAGGATTTGGGGAGAAGAAGGCAAAGGAGGAATAATGAGTACTCCCTAGAGTAGGTTTATAGTAGAGAAGGCAATGGTGGAAAAGAGACGGAGAGGTGTCTTGGTGCTGGGAGGCTCCTTCCAGTCCCTCAGGCAGAGCACAGAGCTTGCCAGCTGCCTCCCAATGCCCTTGGTGGCCATAGAGATTTCCAGACATGGAGATAAAGAGTCAGAATTTGATGAATTATTCTGCAAAAAGCACCAGGGCAGCTGGAGGTACTCTCAGAGAAACAGCATTTCCAAAAGCACAAAATCGACCCTTCATCTTGTGTGCACAGGCTGAGTTGACCATTGCAGCGAAACATGCCCTCTGTACTCGGCACTGGTGAGACAGCACCTTGAGTGCTGTGCTCATTTCTGGGCCCCTCACTACAAGAAAGACATGGAGGCCCTGGAGCGTGTCCAGAGAAGGGCAGTGGAGTTGTGAGGGGTCTGGAGCACAAGTCTGATGGGGATCGGCTGAGGGAACTGGGGTTGTGCAGTCTGGAGAAGAGGAGGCTCAGGGGAGAACTTATCATTCTCTCACAACAACCTGAAAGGAGGTTGTGGTGAGGTGAGGATTGGCCTCTTCTTCCAGGTAACAGCAATAGGATGAGAGAGAATGGCTTCATGTTGCCGCAGGGGAGGTTCAGGGTTTTTCATTAGGGAAATTTTGCTGCTGGGGGTACCAAGGCCCTACAGAGAGATCTGGACAGGCTGGATCTCCATGCTGAAGTCAGTGGGATGAGGTTCAACAAGACCAAGTGCTGGGTCCTGCACTTTGGCCACAACAACCTCAGGCAACCCTACAGGCTTGGGGCAGAGTGGCTGGAAGATTGTGTGGAAGAAACAGACCTGGGGGTATTGGTCGATGCTCAGTTGAGCAAGAGCCAGCAGTGTGCCCAGGTGGCCAAGAAGGCCAATGGCATCCTGGCTTGTATCAGAAATAGCGTTGCCAGTAGGAGCAGGGAAGTAATTGTTCCTCTGTACTCAGCTCTGGTCAAGTACTCGAGGCCGCACCTCAAGTACTGTGTCCAGTTTTGAGCCCCTCACTGCAAGAAAGACATTGAGGCCCTGGAGCACGTTCAGAGGAGGGCAACAAAGCTGGTGAGGGGTCTGGAGCACAGGCCTTATGAGGAGCAGCTGAGGGAGCTGGGATTGTTCAGTCTGGAGAAGAGGAGGCTCAGAGGTGACCTTATCGCTCTCTATAAATACTTGAAGGGAGGTTGTAGTGAGCCGGGGGTTGGCCTCTTCTCGCTTGTCACTAGTGACAGGATGAGGGGGAATGGCCTCAAGTTACACCAGGGGAGTTTCAGGCTGGACATTAGAAAATATTACTTTTCTGAAAGAGTGTTCAGGTGCTGGAATGGGCTGCCCAGGGAGGTGGTTGAGTCATTGTCCCTGGGGGTGTTCAAGAAACATTTAGATGTTGTGTTGAGAGACATGGTTTAGTGGGGTTATTGGTGGTAGGTGGATGTTTGGGCTGGATGATCTTGTAGGTCCTTTCCAACCTTGCTAATGATTCTATGATTTTCTTCTCAGAAGGAGTGTTGATGCACTGGAGCAGGCTGCCCAGGGAGGTGGTGTCCCTGGAGGTGTTCAAGAAAAGGGTAGATGTAGTGCTGAGTGACATGGTCTAGAGTGATCAAAGGCGTGCGCTTATGGTTGGACTCAATGACTTTAGTGGTCTTTTCCAACCTTAACAATTCTATGATTCTGTGACCCTTCTTCCCACACTTGACGGCATTCAGGCATGTCTGAGCCCACATGCTTGGGGAACATGCGTGTGTGCCACAGCCATGCTGGACTCCTTTGTAACAGGACCCCATGTGAGGAGCCAGCACAGTGGTCTGAGGACTTCTTTCCCCATCTCCCCCTCCAGCTCTTTCCTGCACGCCCCCTCCCCGCTGTGGCAGACGATTGAGGGACCCAGCCCCTGCCAGCAGCCCAGCGGTGGTCCCCTTCCAGTCTCAGCTGGGAGAACTGGGAGAATTGGATTGGTGTACTCCTCCCGGCCGGCAGGGGGCGTGTTGTCGGCGCGGACTGTCCCCTCCCGCTCGCCGTACGGCGGCGCCCCGCCGCCAGGGGGAAGCAGCGCTTCGCCGCCACCGCCTCCCGCTTCGGCCGGAAGTCCTCCACGCGGAGACCGTTAGGGACATCTGCCCGCCTGCTCTCGGATTGGCTGGCCCTGGGGTCACGACCCGGAAGCGGATCGGCCATGTTGCTGGGTGACCCCGCGAGCGGCACCGGGTGGGAGGTGGCGGGGTTCGCCGGAGGGATGCGGCTGCCGTGAGGGCCCGGGGTGCCTCTCCCGGCCCTTCTTCGTGCGTGCGCGGGAGGTCGGGCCGTCAGCGGGCGCAGAGAGCGGTACCGGGCTGCCCGGACCGGGCCGCGGGCCCCTGCCGGTTCCCCTGTAGCCGTGTTTGCGGCCCTCAGCTGACGGCCCCGGCGCCTCCGGAGCATCCCTACCGGAAGGGAGAAGTAGCCCCAGCCCCCCGCTCCTCCCCTCTCCTTAGGTCGGCCGGCCGTTCCCCATGGCAGCGTGGTCCCGGCAGGCCGTCCTGACCCTCTACCGGGCTCTGCTGCGCGAGGGCCGCGGGCTGCGTTACACCGACCGGGATTTCTACCTAGCTTCCATCCGCCGTGAGTTTCGCAAGAACCAGGAGCTGCAGCGGCTGGAGGATAAGGAGAGGCAGCTGGAGAAGGGGCAGGCTTTCCTGCAGAGCAAGCTGGGGGGCCTGGTGTAGAGGTTCACTGTCGCCCCACATCCCTCTTTTTAAAATCCTCTCATCTACCACGGGATGATGACTGCTTCCTGCCTACTGCTACCTTGACATTGGCCAGAAGGTGCCTCCACAGCCACACCAGGAGGGCTCTCCTGTTCTCTGTACAAATGCTTTAGGTCACAGGTATGTCCCTTCTGCTGATGTAGCTCTGTTCTTCGTGATATTATGGCAGATAGCTTTGTGCAAGCGCATTATTTTTTGCCCTGAGGTGAAGAATGCCTGGATTCCCAATCAGATTGGGGTAGGAACGTTCATTTTTAAGCTGTAACTTGGTTTTAGAAAAAAAACATAAGAACTGGTAGACTGACCCTTCAGCTGCCTTTGCCTCAGAAATGTAACCTTGAATCAGGTTGGGAGTTTTCTGTTGTTTTCCTTCAGTTTCAAACCATGTGCAGAGCAGTGGCAAAGTGCATTTTGCATGTGTGGTTGACCAGGGAATCTCTCTGAATTTAAATATAAAGGTCAGAGGTTACGTGGGATTTGAAAAAAAAAAAAAAAAAGTGCATACCTAAGAGAATGTTAACATTTGTGTTATACAGGACGTGTATGAAAACCAAACCTGCCAGCCTTGAGGGTGGGAGTAAATGTCAGGTGGAATCAAGGAGTTGTTCCCGTTGTGGTGCACTGTGGTTTCCAGTGCTGACTCCTGGGTGTCTTTGAAATACCTGGTACTAGCTGCTGTCAAAAATGCCTTAGAGTGGATACTCTGAGGCTCTTGAGATTTTACCAGGGACAAGAGGTTGGCAGTCTCTGTAGCCATATCTATGAGTGAAGTTGCAGGCCTTAGATGGAGAATGAGAAAACTTGTGTAAGATTGCTGTGCTCTGGCTGAGGAGCACCAGCTAGAGTTGCCCTGTTGTGACCCATTTGTTTGATGCTCCCTTCCAGGTGAGATGGCGGGCGCTGGGCCGCGCAAAGGCAAAAAAGACGATAATGGCATTGGCACAGCCATCGACTTTGTGCTGTCCAACGCCCGGCTCGTGCTGGGTGTGGGTGGAGCTGCGATGCTGGGCATTGCCACGCTGGCTGTCAAACGGGTGAGCTGGTGATGTGGGGCTGCACCTGAACAGTGGGGAGGGAAGTGAAAAGGCGTGGGATGTTGGCACTAGATGGGGAGAAATGCAAAAACACCGGGCCCTTGTCAACCGAAACTGTGCCTGGTGATCTTGCTTTAGATGTATGACCGAGCAATCAGTGCTCCCAGCAGCCCCACTCGCTTGAACCAGTCAGGAAAGAGAAGCTGGGAAGAGCCAAACTGGTTGGGATCCTCCTCACGCTTATTGAGCCAGGACATGAAGACTAACCTCAGCCGCTCCCTGCAGACCCTTCCCACCGACACTTCGGCTGCAGACACAGGTATGGGGCAGTATGGCATTTCCATGTTGCAGAATCATCGTGGCCTATCAACCCTGTTAATCATTTAAAAGAATATGGAAGAGGAGAACGCTCTCTGTAGCCTGGTATTTTGATGCTTTTGTTTTAAGTTGATCTATTGTTAGCTTCAAGGATTAGAAGTCAGCTTGGGAGTTAGTGTGTAATAGTCACCTCTACTGGCATTCTTCATTCCCCTCGTAATTTCATGGAGTTGAGTTTTATTCTCCCTCAGACTTTTCTTTGGAACACTTTGTTGCTTTTGTTTGGGCCTTTCCAATTCATCTGCCTCTTTTAAAGAGAATATTTAAGCGGCGAATGTACTAGTCATTTGTAACATCATTTCCTGTGTTATTTCTGTCATCTTCCTAATAGTTTGTGTAACGTTTTTTGCCTTTTTAGTGCTGCTTATCACTGAGCTAATCTTCATCAAGCTGTAGAAGGGGACTCGGCAGTTGTCTTTCCAAGTGCAATGATGAGCAATTTGATCCATCATTGTTTTTTATGTGAATTTTTGTGTTACTTTGTTGTTCTCACTGGTTTGGTTAAGGTGAAAAAATAAGCTGTTTTATGAATAGTCAATAAAATCTGTTTCTCTGTGGTTTTGTGGGCTACTTCCTGGTTGCACAAATCCTGAGATCTGTCCAAAAGACTCCAGTGAGACAAAAGACAGCAGCAACTGAGGCTGAGCAAGCTGGATCTATGCGCTGTTTGGTCGGCCATTCTGTACGTATTGTGAGGTGGCCACGTGCCTGTTTCCGAACAAGTGTGTGAGAGCTGCTTGCCTTAACAGCACCACTGATCTAGGAGTTTCTCCTGCACTCTGTTAAGTTCCACAGCCCTTCCAAAGACTTAGGATCTCTCAGATCTGTAATTCTTCCTTAATTCTTGTTAATAGCTTCTGAAAATCTAGGTCTGTGCTAAGAGAAGATTGAAAGAGACATAGGAAGGCCCAGCTCATTGCTTTATAATTTAAGCAGCGATGTAAAGCATTGTGATGCTGTTATACACATAAGAGCGTGCTCTCTGCTTTTTGTTCAGTTAAAATTTGAGGAGGTTTTCATTAAGGCTGTGGTTGCCTGAGCTCTACTGGCCGCAAAATCCATCATTTTACCATCTACCTTACCATTCTGATATGTGATGATCAGAGACGTGATGACTGTTTTTTCACATGGAGTGATCTCAGATCTTTTACCCTGGTTACGACTGGGTTTTGCTAACGAGTTGTAAATACCCATTATAATTTTAAGAACTTAATGATGTAGTGATAGTTGTTTAGGGGTGTTTCAGTGATCTGTTGGTCCGGTGTCATGTTAAAAGAAGCTGAACTGCTAATGGTGCTGAATTTTTGACGAAACATAACTAAGAAACTGACCATGTAGCCGTTAATATTCTTGAAGATTCTCAGTACTCTCTTTTTGACTGATACCTGTGTAAATCTTGCAAGATGTCAGCTGTAAGCTTTTCTGAGATCTAGGAGACGCGCTTCTGCAGATCACTTCCCAGTGAAACGCTACAGACGATGAACAGGTTTCCTTCTGTCTTGCAGACTTTTTCCGACCCACAAAACCCAAGCCGTCTGCCAAGAGGAGTCAAGTGGAGCTGAAAAAATCCCGCCTTCGTCTGTCTCTGCAAGAAAAGCTCTTTGCTTATTACCGGAGGAAGGTAGCTATCCCCACAGATGAGCAGGCCCTGGCCAAGCAAGCGGCCGTGGACATCTGTGCTGAGCTGCGCAGCTTCCTCCGTGCCAAGCTGCCGGACATGCCCCTGCGTGACATGTATCTCAGCGGCAGCCTGTATGACGATCTGCAGGTAATTCCTGGGGCCGCGTGATGGGTCATTATTCAGCAGGCTGACGAGGCGGGCATTTCAGGCGTCCCTCTTGGCACTGCTGTCTCAGCACAACATTCTTCTGTAATAAGGCTCTTGGTGTCACGTTTCCCGCCATGAAGCCAGGCATTGATTACTGCAGTACTGTTTGGACAAGCTTGACCAAGCTGCTCTGGATTTGTCTGCCAAGCATTAATTTTTTGCTCTTTTATTTCTCCAAACTGCCTTGGCTGTTCTTTCCTTCTCCCTTTAGCTGTGTTTTTCTCGTTGCTTTTTCAGTACACCTCTGTTTTCTCTCCATCCCTTCTGTCTTCTTCCAAATAGAAGTTAGTTCCCTTAGAACTCCTTTGCATTCATGTAGGTCTTCCTTACTCTTCTTTTCTTTCTTTTTTTTTTCTTTTTTAAATGCATGACAGACCTTGACTGAACAGCAGCCCATGCTGCATATCTGCCTGGTGGAAAAATGCCCATGGCTAAAGCGAGTGATTCAGAGGCACGCTCTTTTTGTTTGAGTCAGAGCTCTGGAATGGAGGGCTGAGAGTCAAGTGAAACGTAGATCTGGGGTCTTAATCACTCTGAAAAGAGATCTTTAGTGACCTTTTTCCAAACAATGTGGCAGACAAGGTGAAGGTAGCACTTAGTTCTAGCATGGGATAATTAAAACATGGCCTCTTAAGCTTGTCTAGAAATGCCTCCAGTTTCATATTATGGTGTGGCATTGCTGTGCTTTGGGTCAGCTGCATCTCATGCCTCACAGCAATAGGAGGTAAAAAGATTCTGCTATATGTAGTCCATGTCTGGTCCTGAAGTATTTGAAGACCTCTAAATAGTTAGTACTACATAAGCATTACCTTGCATTATACCTTGGAGTTACCTGTTCATGATGGGAAATAGCCCATCAAAATGTCTTTTGACAACAGAAGGCTGTGAATCCCACAGAGAGAGGAAACTGCGACGGCTGAATCTTTATATTCCAAGTTCCTTTGAACAGAGAGCATTCCAAAAGGCAGTGAATGAAACGGTGGGGAGAGAAAGCTTGTTCTTACCGACTTTTCTCTCTTGTGAAAGGTAGTGACAGCTGACCATATCCAGCTTATTGTGCCTCTGATGCTGGAGCAGAACCTGTGGTCGTGCATCCCCGGAGAGGAAACGATCATGAACATTCCTGGCTTCTACTTGGTGCGTCGGGAAAACCCAGAGTACTTTCCCCGTGGGAGCAGCTACTGGGACCGCTGTGTCGTGGGAGGTTACCTTTCCCCCAAAGCTGTAGCAGAGACCTTTGAGAAAGTTGTAGCTGGATCCATCAACTGGCCAGCAATTGGGTCTCTCTTGGATTACGTCATCCGTCCAGCAGCTCCCCCAGCAGATTTGACGCTGGAAGTCCAGTATGATCCAGAACGGCGTCTTTTTATTGACTTCCTCCCATCCCTCACGCTGGGTGACATTGTCCTTGTGGCCAAACCCCATCGACTGGCCCAGAATGACAACCTGTGGCGACTGAGTCTGCGGCCAGCAGAAACGGCTCGCCTCAGGGCCCTGGACCAGTGCGATTCTGGCTGCCGTTGCTTGTGCCTGAAGATCTTCAAAGCGGTGTGCAAGTTGAACCCAGCACTGGGTCACCTCACTGCCAGCCAGCTCACCAATGTCATCCTGCACCTGTCCCAAGAGGAGTCCAACTGGTCCCAGGACATGCTGGCTGATCGCTTCTTGCAAGCGCTGAAGGGCTTGATCCGCTACTTGGAGGCAGGTGTCCTCCCTAGTGCTCTAAACCCCAAGGTGAACTTGTTTTCAGAGCTTACCCCAGAAGAGGTGGATGAATTGGGCTACACCCTCTACAGCTCTCTCTCAGAGCCAGAAGTTTTACTCCAGACGTAATGGGGCCTTAACTGGGGGAACACTGATAGGGTTTAGCTAAGATGGACTTTGAAATATGTCTCCTCCACCCTCCCCTCTTCTCTCTCTCGCACTATCTACTTTTGGTTCATTTGGTTCATTATTATTTCCTGTTGTGGAGTTGTTGCTCCCGCTGGATTTCTTGGTGCTACTGGTCCATTTCCACCATCTGTGCCCCAACAGGTACCCATTGGCTACGGAAAAGAGGCTAAAACTGCGGCTGTAAGATCTCTGCATAAATCTTCCTGATGCTTAAGTGTCTACAAAAACAGCAAACCCAAACAACAACACAACTATGCACTTCTTTCTCCTGTAGCGAGTCTTTCTTTCTGCAGTGAATCCATTTTGGTCTGAAGAAGGTGGAAGTGGGCTGGTGAATCCAGTAACAACTTCAGCAGACTTGCACTGAGGTCCTTTCCTTTCCTCAGGTCAGATTTTTGTCCCCATATTTCTTTTTCTCTGCTGTACCACACTGTCTCACTTTCCTTTTTTTTTTTTTTTAAGCCAAGTCATGCAGAGCAGACTGAATTAGATGTTCTTGCTAGGGCTGTATGTTGTATGTCTGAGTGCATCATGATTAACAGTATTTAGTGCTACAGTTCTTGAAAGAAGAGAATACACATGGCTCCTGCTCCTACGGAGCCTTCTCATCCTTTGTCATCTGAGTTCAGGAGTAAGGCTTGTGCAGTCTGCTGCAGCAGCCTCCAATATAGGCACTTCTCATGGGTGTTACTGCAGGGAGGAAGAAGCTTTTGTGGTGTCTGTGTGATGAGGCCAAAGGAGTAGTGCTTGCTGTTCCTGCCTAGCCAGATCTGCTGCATGTTGGTGGTGGGAATGGCCATGGGAATGGGTAGTTAGGCAGCTCCTCAGACATCTCTCTGGCCTAGAAGAAGAGAGGCTGATTACGAAAGAGGGGTGGGAAGTGCACATGGGAACAGAGATTATGTTTTCATCTTTTCTGAGTTTTTTGCTGTTCTGGTTTATAGGAGGTGGAAGCAGGACTTTATGCCTCAAACGGTTTTGTTTAAGCACATGTAAGCCAGATTCTCACCAGCTGTAAGTTGGTAAGGGTGACAGGGCTAAACTGGTGTCAGCATATGGAACAGACCCTTTCTGATGACATTATTATACATATGCAGAGTTGGCATTTAGAAAGGAGCTGTCCTTGCCATCTGCTCTCACTGTGTGCTTTAGTTCTCTCCCCTGGCACCTCAGAGATGAGGCACTTTCCCCTTCCTCATTCCCATGCGCTGACTTTCCAGTGTTCCCAGTTTACAGTTACTATTAGAAAGCTGGTGAGGGCACACCTTCCCACTCTGTCTGGTTGGACCTATTGATCATGCACTTCTGCCCACTCCTGTTCACCTCTGCTATCAGGCCGTTCTCCCTTGGCTGTTCTCTCATCTGCTGCTGGACTGTGGTGTGAGCACATCAGCTTTTGGGGGCAGCTGATGCAGTGTGGGTATCTCTTACGCGAGCTGCATGGACTCTGTACCGCAGTCAGCCTTTTGGCCTCCTGTCTTCAAAGAGAGGGAGGGTGTCCTCCTGAGCTGGGGCTCTGTGTATCGAATGGTAAGCACAGCCAGTGTTACAGAAACATACCCCATCTTTAGCACCTTTTTTCCTCTTGCTGTCCAGCCTCCCAAGCCAAGGAGGCAGTGTTCAGAGGGAGCAGGTATCCTTTTCTCCTCCCTTCTTCTCAGGACTCCCCTTTGACAGGGAAGTTTCAAGGTGAATTTTGGGGAGTGGAACCGCAGAGGAGAGTCTTTACCCCTTGTTTTCTTTTTAGAGGCAGTGCTTGTGAGATGAGGGTAGGAGCATCTTTCTTGGACGGTCCGTCCATTTTAGACAATGTGTCAGTATTCCGTATACAGTGATAACACAACGTTGCATTTTAAATTATTTAATCCTTAGGGTACAGGTATTTTCTGGACTGCCAGATGCATACTTTTTGAAGAGTGTGTGTATGTGTATATAAAGTCTGTAGTCTGTAAAAGGTAAACAGAAATTCCATTTGTATGATTTTGTGTTTCGTATGTTTTGCAGCAGTCACTGTTGCTCAGGTGTTGATTGCTCTTCACTCTGGTTCCCAGATTACATCCACTTTTCCCTGCCCTCCACTGCCTTTCTGTCAGCCTTCCTACCCTACAAGCAGATGGATAAGACTTGGAGCCCACAGGCTATCTGGGGAAATTCCCCTTTCTTCTAATTACTTGAAGGTCAACGAAAATATTAACATATTGTGGTTGTCAGGCATTCCCCTTCTGTTCATTTCTTCAGTGTGATCTCACCCTCACTTGGTGCTGAAGCCAATGCCATGGTCTTCATGCGGAACTATGCAGCAACATGGTTGGGAATGACTGAGACCATAAATGCAAAGAAGGTGAGACATAAGCAGGAGGAAGCCGCTGTCTGAGCTGCTTAAGAACAGTTGCCACGTACATATCTGTATATAGAATTTTTCACATGAATGCTTTTACTTCTTCCTGGCAACCTAATGAATTAATATTTTATGGCCATTTCTTGCTGCTATTGAGCTCAATTTGTGTATCAAATGGAGACTGAAGCTGCCTTTTTGCCTTTTCTGTAGACTGCTCCACTTCACTTGAATCACGTCCATCACTTCTTCCCTTCAGTTTTTCCCTGCTCTGAGCTAGCCACAAGCCTGTTTTTGGGAGGCAGAAGCTCCCCTCCTACAGACAGCCACCACCATGGGTTGCAGCTGCCCTGGCAGTGGCGGTCTCAGCAAAGGCCAAAGATGTAATGGGTCACAGGGACACTTGCAGTGAGGAGTGTTTCAAGAGCAGGGTCAGGTGCAAGGGGTGATAGAGGCAAGGAAGAAGGAGCAGAGCAGCTATGCAGGATATCTAAAGCTGTATGAAGCTTTTGGAGAAATGGATTGTTGCAGTCTTTTGAATCAGCGCCTTTCAGTGTTAAATGCTGTGCATGTGCTGATGTACAGCCAGAAGGGCTGAATTGCAGATAGGCTCCCTTCTCATCAGAGCTGTAGCACAGAGCAGGAGGACCTAAAGACGAATGTGAAAAGGGCAGCTCTCAGCCACCTTCCTGGCAGAGCAGCTCAGAGACAAATTGATTGTAAGAGGCCCAGAGCATGCACTGCCTGCTTGCTGCCTGGGCTCCAGGAATGCCTTGGTGTGTTCTGCTATAGTTTAGCTTCCACGAGCTTCTCGCGAGTTTGTCATCTGGTTCCCTGTAATTGCGGGGCGAGGACCAACTCACTCAGCAGTGGCTTTTCACTGCTGCTGAGCTTCACCACTAATCTTTTGGCTCAGATGAATTTCTTTTAAAGTGTTCAGAAGCAATTACGGAACCAAGAAGCTGCTTGCTGCCTCTCGACCCGCACTCTCAGTGTGTGGATACTCGCAGTGTGCAGTGAAGAGGGGATGCCCCGTTGCTCCTGGGTCTGGAGGCTGTGGACTTGTAAAGGGGAAAGTCTCAAGTGCATGGTCTGTGACAGCGTGTGTGAAATTCTGAAATAAAATGACTTTCCACAGTAACCTGCGTGTCTCTGATGTGTTTATAAACAAAGGAATGTCTCTCTGCTCTTGTGCCAGGGAGGGGCGTCACCTTTCTGCTGACAGCTTTCTGCACCACGCTGTTCTCAGGGGACTGTCATGCCCCTTGCTGATTCACTGCTTTCCCTTTGCAGCTTGGGGCGCTCTGTAGCTGCCTTGAGAACAAGTAGGTTGGCGCTGCAGCACGCTCACTCCTGTCAGTGCTTGCCCCAGTCACAAGATAATGATGGCTCTCTGCCTTTTCTCCTTTCTCTGACAGCTCACACGCCTGGGCAGGCACCTGTGCTTCGTGTGGTTCTCCAGACTTCACAGGCTTCTATGCATCTTTTAATATTGACTTGCCTGCACAGCCTTTCCCTGCCCTTGGCTCAGTGGCACCTTTGTTTCTTCATGCCCAAATGTGTTCCTGTCTTATCCAAGTATCAGCCTCGGGGCGGTGAGGAAGCTGCTATAGCTCTGGCACACAGCAATCCCTGGTTTTATGTGTCTGCTTGGGGAGGTGGGGGAAGTGTTCGACATAAAGAGAAACATGAAATGATGCCACTTCTGATGAATCCCTGCTCCTTAATTCTCAAAAGACTCACTGGGGTAAAGGCACCCTGTGAAAATTGTTTTAATGAGGGCTAAGCAATTACCATTTAACTAGCTTGGAGGATCTGTTGTGTTAGAAGGGGAGTCTCCATCTCTAGCATTATTCTTCCTGATACCCCTTATCTATTTTTTTTTCCTTTAATCTCTTCCATGATAGAAACAGATCAGGTGAGATCAAGCATATTTCACATCATATCGTCTCTTATGGGAACAGCTAGTACAAGCTGCTGTGTGGAACCTGTGCCAGCTATGACACCTCTCACATTAATGCTCTTGGAAAGCTTAAGGCTTGCAATCCATGTTTAATGTATGTAGCAGTTTGCACTTTTGCATAAAAGCTGTCCCAGCATGCACAGTGAGATCAAAAGATAGGGTTTGTTTAATGGAGGGAAGAAATAATTAAGTGGAGTCATGGTAATTATTTCATGTATGCAAAAGGTTGCTGCAAAGAGCAGCACAAATGGCACTCTGCAAACAGTCCGGTTCTCTTTTGTTCTTAGCCTAAGGAACAAGCAGCTTATGGGAGCGCACCTTGTTAAACAAGCACGGTCCTGGCCTGGAAATGAATGTAACCAAGCTTACATTTAAAAATTCAAAAGATACAAAACCTTCTTAAAATAGCTGTCATGCAACAAGTATGTCCTCTACACAATCGATGATAGCATGGTATAACAGTTTTATTAGCATACTCTGAGAAGGACAGCGTTATTCTCAAGTCACTGAGACAGAAATGGGATGGTGAGCAGGCTAATAATATCTTTATAGCATGTGATCCTGTGCAATAACCTTGCAAATGGTAAAGCTGAAGAGACTGGTCAGACCGAAGGGTAAAGCAGAGATCTTGAAGTCATTCCATTCATAGAAAGTATTCTTGACAATTTACGGATAGCAGGAAAGCAGGAGTTTGGCATATGGAACTCAAACTTTTCTCTGTCTTAAGCTTTTCAAAGTACTCATGCAGTAGTCGGTTCTGAACACAATCACTTTAAGCACACTAGAAATCAGATGGGTTTTTAATTTGCTGCCCTGGTTCAATTTCCCTGGCTCCAGTAGCTAAGTAGCAATTTGATCTGTCTTTTCAAACTCAGTGCTAAACTTCTCAGGGAAAATATATATGTGTATATATATATATAAGTGTATATACAAATTCTATCCACATTCCTCATGAAAAGCCTTCTTCATATAAATAATGAGGAAAAGTTGCTTCCGTGAGTTTTCTGGGTTTCGTTTCTTTTAAGTTCTCTCAGCTGCAGTGCGAGTCCTCCCCTTTCCCTGCCTCTTGTGGTAGAATCACTGCCATTCTGCAAAGGCAGCAGTGACATACTGCCCTGTTAGACATCCCACTGCAATGATCCCAGTCCTGTAAGGCTTTCTTGTCTCATTCTGTTCAGCACTGCAAAGGACATGAGCATAATAGGCAACAGACACAAGGGCATAGATGGCAAATGATGGAGTGCATCTTTACCTGTTCCATGACAGATGTTTTGTCAAAACTCACAATGCTGCAGGCAGGCTCCTCACCACCTTTGAAAGGCAAGAAACAATTATTCCTGGAAGGAGTATGGCAAAGAGACATTTTTGCCTTCAAATTCTTGAATTTATTTAGCACGGAGGTTAGTTATGGCCTTGGACGTAACTACCTTCAGCTACCCAGATAATATCATCTGAATTATGTGCAGGCTCCTGGTTGTTTATAGCAGTGGTGACATGCTGTCAGAGGGCCTGAGGTATGCCGAAGCAAAGATAGCAGAAGATGCAGTAATCCCACAGAACTGTGCTCCCACGTTGCTTGTCAGAGAGTGTTGGCTGGGGTCCCAGCTTCCTGACATTCAAGTGGAGGTTGGGTTTTGCTGAAGCAAGCGCGTGACCAATGCACAAATCTTCCCTTAATTTCCAAATCACCACAAAGAGACAGCAGCAAGCATCTAGGACAGTGCCTTTTCTTGAATGACAAACTGGTGATGTGTAATAAGAACCCGCTTAAAAAAAAAAAAAAAAAGAAAGTAATTGCTTTCTTGCATAAGAAGAGAAAGTAAGAAGAAGAGTGATCCATCTTCATCACTGTGTACTGGCAAAGGAAGATGTGTGGTGTCATGGGCACAATGGACTTCCAGACTGTGTGGCTTGGGACATGCTCAGCCCTTTTGTGGTCAGACAGAGCCTGCACTGCCTCAGGGAGACTCGCTTTTCTGGTGAGTGTTCAGCTTGCAGATCAGTGTCACTGACAATTCCTGACCAAGATGTTCAGGTGTTGCCCTCCTGAACAGCACCTGCATTGCCTCAGACCCAGAGGAGAGGCCCACCTTTGTCGCAATCGCAGGAAAGCTCTCACCCTCTGAATGCCAAAAGAGCAGGCCAGCAATACCCCCCAGCAGAGGTGGGTTGCAGTGGCTGGTTCCTCCAACAGAATTCTCACAAAAGTCAAGCTCAGTAACATCTTCCTGCCGACAGCACTGCAAAGCTCCCTCACCAAGCACCACAGTGACACAAGTAGGAGGGGCAATAGGCTGAGAAGCCACAACACTTACTCAAGACAATGCTTTGGCTATGAAGTATTTTGGGGGACTATTCTCCAGCTAGTCCATAGCCAGTCCCCCTGTAGCACACCTGAGGAGGCTGTGCCAAGGCTGCCCATGCCGGCCAGCAGCCCAGGCTGAAGTGTAGGGAGCAGAGCGGGCTTCTGGAAGAATCTTCTTTCCTTTGCCAAACATCCCTGTGCAGAGACCTCAGGAGGGAAAATGAGTTACTGAGGCAAAGGTTATCAGTTTGGCATCCTGAACGCATCAACATCCGCCAAGAATTTCCCCCTCATCCCCCATAAACAAACACACATATTGATACAGATTAAAGTCTGCTGGTAAATTCCAGCTGCCAGCAGCTTTTGCTTACAGAGTGGAGAAGTATTACAAAATAATGTCTGCAGTGTTCCCTATGGACCCAGGGAGCTACTCAGAGCCTCAACTCTGATTTATCCCCGGATGAGTTGTAGAGCTCTGCCTGAACTACCTGCTATGCCTATGCTCCTGCTGAATCTGCCTGCCAGCATTGGAAACCAAGTGACCTCAATGCATCCAAGATATCCTCAGGATGCTGTTTGATTTCATGAACAGAGTACAACCATTTGCAGTTTCTCCTCCTTGCCTTTCAATACGCTCTGAAGTTACGTGACATTAGAATTATAGAATCACAGAATATCCCAAGTTGGAAGAGACATAAGGATCAGTGAGCCCAACTCCTGGAAAGTTAAAAACAAAACAAGGAATTTGCATTGCCACTCTCCTCCACATCCTGTTTCACAGGAAGGCACAAGGCACCTGGTACTTGTGGCTCCAGCAGGTGCTGCTGATGCACCTTCACTTTGGTGGGCGCTGAGCGCACACACATCTGCACTGGGTCTGCATAACTGAGCCCTGGTGAATAACAGCGATTTCCATTGAGATATGGTTCTGTTCTTTTATTGTTTGGACAACTGGAAGGCTTTCATTTGCATGCTAAACTGCTCCCATATGTGCTAATACACACAAGGGATTGTACTTGACCCTCAAGTCCTTCCATCATAATAAAATACGGCTGGAAGATGAGAAAACTTCCAAATCCTCGGATGCTCTGAACAAATGTCAGCTCCCTCCCCCTTCACACATATTTTTTGCTAAACATCATTTTCAACCCACTGTAGCTTTGCTCAGGAAATTCATGCTTGGGCAAGTTACAAGTTAAATCTCACCTCCCTCTTACTGGATTTGCACAATGTTTTTCCTTATGGCAGCTGGCCACAGCCTGTCCAGCTCTGAGTAACTGAGCCTCTGGAGAAATGTATGTTGTGAGCTATCAGCATGTGCTTGGCATGTCTGCTTTTGCTCAGGAAGAAAAATGTAGGTGGACAACCAAGAGTGTTTCCATATCTGTCTGAAATAATTGAACTGCAAGTTGCAAATGTAAATTGCAGATTTAATCCTTTTTTTTTTTTATTAGTCTAATTTCAAATGTCAGTGAAATTTACATATCAGGACGGAAACATAAGGAAATGAGGGGGTGGGCAAGCAATGAATGATTTATTAGAGATTCCATTTGGTGCACCGGTCCAAAACAAATGAGGCACAGCATATGGCTACCTTATTTTTTGTTTGTACATAATAAAAGATGGACACTAATACCTCCCAGCTCAATCTTTAATCACATATATTCATCTCTCCACCCGGTTTTAAAATGGAAGGTCTATAAAGCAATCCTTAAAGAGCTTACAGAGAGGATCTGGCAGAACCAATTCTCCAGTTATGCATTTGTGCTGCATGAGGGGAGAAGCAACCAAGCACTGCGAATTACCCTGAGCTGCAGAGACTGTAGGTAATTCTCCCTCAAAATTGCTCAGACTTTACAAGTGCTTTGCCTCAATCCATCTTTGTGTTTCCCTCAACACTCTGCCGGAAGATTTCCTCCTGGTGACTGGAAATTCTTTGCTCACTGAAGTGCAGAGTAAGGCTGTGCACCTGGGGTTCGCTTCCTGTTGTCCTGCCCACAAATGGAAGCTTCAAAGGACAGAAATTATCACAAGGACCCCCCCCTTGGAGTGTGAGACCCTGCAGGAGCCTAAAGCACTCTGACAGAGCCACCATGGGGCCTGCAAACCCTCCTGGCTGCCCCAGCATTCCAAGAAGGGGCCAGCATCTCAATCTGCATTACTATTGCTCGTTATCTTCCTGGCCCTGGTAATGCATATCCCCCACATCCCCCTCCTTGTTCCCCGCTATGCAGCACCACAAGTGCCTCCCCCCTTGACAGTTCCCGAGCGTCATAAATAGGCGAGCTAGACTGTGCAAAGAGAGGTTACTATGGAAACATTTACGTCTTCCCTTTTGTGTATTTAATAACACAGCATTCGGCATGTTTATCTCCTGTATATTTGCTGATAGAAGAAAAACTCTTTTCCTTTGCAATGTTAACTTTTAAAATGAAAGACAGACAGACAGACAGACAGAAAGCTCATATATTGACCTTCCATCTTAATGAAGAAGAAGGGTGAATGGAGGACTAACAGTTTACCTCTTGGTGGTTTCTGCAGTGCTGTATATATCTGAGCATTTCGTCACTCCCCATCAAGGTCACTTTGGCCTCTATCCTGCTGTGAGCTCTGCATGAGCATCTCCTCTTGCCTGCAGCTGGCACCTCGCTTCTGGATAGGGATGGATCTGACTTATTGCAGGAGCTCTCTGCTGAGATACCATGCCTAGGGCAGGAAAATAACATCAGCAGCGCTAAAGCTGTTAACGTGTCATCAGGAGTTCATTGAACATGCACACGCATTAATCTTCATTCAGAAGCCATCTTTTTGTTCTGCAAATTCAATTTTCTTCAGAGCTATCAGGCTTCTCTCCACACGTCTAAGCCACAAATATATTCTGCGGTGCTGAAAAAGGAACATTTGAGTTAGTGGGTAGCTAGTAGTTCTGTGCTTAGAAAATATTTGCTATTTTATTTGCACAAAAATTCCTAAGGAACTGTTACTTAGGCTTGAAGGATTATCTTCTAGCTCAGTCACAAAACTCAAGCCACCAAGGAGAAATCTCTGATGTAACATCTGCAAAAGCAGAGACATGTTTTGTAACAGAATTAAAGACTTATCTCATTAAATTATGTAACAATGGTAATTCTGCAGTCTCCTTCAGGAAACAGGGAGAAATAACACTGTTACTAAATGGCTGGCTTTTTGTTACTTGATTTCACTTCCTGAATTGAAGATGGAAAAAAAAAAAAAAAACCTGCCTGGCGCTCAAAAGACAGACGAATTTCCAGGTTTGCAAAACAAAAAGGGAAGCGGGCAGCTAGGAAACAGGCAGATCTGGGTTAATTTCCTCATTACATGCATCATTTTTGCTTGCGTGATCCTTGCCAACACGTACCCAGAGTCCTTTCTGCAGAAATCTATAATTACCTTTTCAAGAGGAAGGATTGGGTGAGTAGAGCATTTCTGTTTATTTAGCTACAATTACAGTAGTGCAATCACCTTTTTCTTTGCACTTGGATGTGGGGGATATGAGAGCCCTCCCTCAGCCAGCCAAATCACAGAGATGCTGCCTCTCATCCAAGCCAATCACCCATCGGACTTCTTTGGAAGCTGCTGCATCCATCCTCTGAATTTTGCTTTGAAGCAAGATCTGCCTGCTTATTGGTGCGTGTATCAGAGCAGTCATCTGAGATCATTCAGTTGCTATCGTGTTTTCTGGCACTGGAGGGCATTTTTCTCTTCCACCTTAGTGAGCCATTTAAAATCTACGCTTGATTCTAGAAAAGCAAAAACAAAATAAAATGAAAAACAGCAGAAAAAAAAAACCACCAAAAAAACCCCAACACAACATAGAGGAAAAGTTGCATATTTTTATTCCAGCAGCCAGTGTTCAGTTTACAGAGCTGGAGTGACATACCCTGATTTGTATCGGTGATGGTGACATCCTGCTGCTAAAAGTAGAAACTTGGCCATGCCTGTCCTCCCTGGCCATGCCTGTCCTCTGGGATTATCAGTGGGGCTGTTTAATGAGTTCCAGGCAGCTATACCTGTGCAAACTGAGCCAAGGCCAAAGCCAACCATGGCTGTACACAAATACTACCAAGGCCTAACTGGAAAACAAGGGAGCCTTTTGCAGTGGAGCCAAGAGGAGTTTGACCGACAGGGTGATGATGTTTTGAGCAAGCAAGGATCCATGGAGGGGGGTTGGAGCTTGATGATCTTTAAGGTCCCTTCCAACCTAAGTCATTCGATGATTAACCTTCAGAGCTGATGGTGCGCTGTAGGGCTGGCAGTGTAGGAAAGCAACCAAAAGCTGGGTAGTGAGGGAGTACATGGGTAGCGACCTTCCCAGCTCATTCAGAGCTGCATGTGGTGCTTTAGCGTCATCAGGGAATCAGGAGGGGACTGAAACCAACTGTTCCCCCTGGGTTTCATATGGGGGTTAGCTGAGCTGGCTGAAGGCCAGAGGAGCTGCTAGAAATGTTTAGGCTGGGCTAGAGGTGAGGAAAGCAGGGCTTCCTTCTCACCTGGCTGATTTAGTTTAGATAAAACAATGCAAAACTGCTTGAAAAGCTTCCCAAGGTGAGGCTGATTGCTAGGGCTGCAAGGCTGTATAGATGACCCACTAATGCTCTCCTCCACCTGAGTAATGGCCGCCCTTGGGTCTCCTCACAAACCACCCCAGGCCAACGTTATTCCATTGCTATAATGCTGGCAGGCTGTCAGGGACACAAACACACAGCCCATGCCCCAGACAGCCCTATCTCCGTGGGGCAGGTGGCAGACAGGGAGGCTCCCGCTTATCTGAGGGAGCAGCGACTCTCCTCAGGAGAGTTCCGCCCTCAAATCCACCAGGCTTTGTCTGAAGGGGCTGTTAAGAACGAAGAGGGAACAGTGCTTGGGCGGGGACGGGGCTTCGTGTGGAGTGTGAGGAGCTGTTAGGAACAAAGAAGGCGCGGTGCTTAGAGGGGGACAGGCCACGGAAAAGTGAGGCCGCAAGCAGAGCGCTAAGACTCCACACCGCCATTTTGTCGCTCCTTATCCTCCGTGCCTCTCGCCTCACCATCTCGCCTCTTTCGGACCTCAGCCAATGGCGGCTCAGCGCGCACACGAATATCACGCCGCCAGCCAATCAGCGCGCCGAGCGCCTCGGGCTTTGTTGGCGGGCAGGAGCAGAAGCCCCTCCGCAAACCTCCAACACTCCCCGGCGGGCGGGAGGGAGGAGTGTCCTCGGCTGCTCCGTCACGTGATCCCGCTTCTCGGCTGGGAGGCGGTAGCGCGGAGGAACACCATATAGTCCCTCTAGTCGAACAGCCCGAGATGGAAGGATAGCTATTGTTGACGGCTTTTATGGTTAATTCGCAGCAGGATGGAAAAAGAGAAGCCCAGAAAGTGGGGTTACAGGTCGGAGGGCGCTGACGAGAGGCTGGTGACGAAGGGCGGAAGGACACATCAGGCCGGATCTCGTTCTGTTTAGCGTGGCCGCCTATAAAAGCGGAGCGCGCGTTGCCCTACCTCATTGTGTGCCTTTGGCTAAGCTGATTGTTTGTCGTCGTGGTAGTGCGCAGCACCTCCCGGCGCGGCGCTGACAGGAGCACCCTCCCCTCCCCCCCCCCCTAGCCGCCATGGCTATCTAAGGGCGGCAGGGCCAGCGGCGGCATCGGCCAGTGCAGCGGGCGCAGCAGCAGCGGCGGCGGCCTCGGCACATCCCCGGCATCTGCAACCATGGCGTGAGTAGCGCGTGTGGGGAACGCGCGCTGTGTGGACCCCCCCTGTTCCTAAAGAGGGGTTTTGGAGTGGGAAACGGGACAGCATAGGAGAAGCTGCCTGGGTAATAGGGTGTGTGTGTGTGGGGGGGATATAAAAATCTACTTGGGGTGACGAAAACGGCAGGAAGTGACACTTCACGAAGAAAAGCGAGCCGTAATACTCTGTATTCAGGAAAAAAGCCACATCCTGAAAGCTCAGGGCTTTTCCATTTGGTAGGGTTTTTGTGAGAGTAGTAGCTCCCTAGGTGGGTGTTTTATTCGTTTAAAGGATCCTCTCCGTAGAGAGGCATTGGGAATAGTACATGGCGTGTCCTGGGGAGTTACATGGGGCTTCAGTAAGCAGGCGTTGAGGTAATCCCTTAATGCTACAGCGCTGCTGGCCGGGGGAGGAGCGGGGGGATGGTGTGGAAACCAGCCTGATAGGGGACTGTGAGGCTCTCGATGGGATCTCTCACCCGAATCCCCCTGCTCCTTAAGTCAGCGTGTCCCAGAAAGGTGCCCTGCCCTTATCTGTCCTCTTACCCTCCCCCCCGCGTTGATGGCGGTCCCAGCGACACGAGGTGGAAACGTGGCACGGCACAAAATGGCGGCGGGGCCGGATGGGGAGCGGGAGGCGGCGGGTCGCGAAATGGCTGCGGCGTGGGCGTGAGTCAGGGTGCGGTGGGCGGGGCCGCAGCGGGGCGTGGGGAGCCCCGGGCAGCTGCTGCTGCGCTGGGGATTGGGATGTGAGTAGATGAGCCTTTTTAAAAAAAAAAAAAAAAAAAAAAAAAGAAAAATAATGAGAGTTAAAGGCAAACAGCCCTGAGAATGTTACAGTCATACAAAACGGGTGTACAATCACCCTTCCTGCAGCTGCGCTTCACTCTGAAGGCTGTCGTTCCAGTAGGACAAGCACTGATGCATGTGAAAAATGTCTGTCTTACAGGTTTTTCAAGGCACCGCACAGCAGCACTGCTGTAGTCGACAAAAAAGCCCTCTCCTTGTCTGCATCCTTTGACGTCAAAGCATTAAAACCTGACCAAGATGAGCCTCTTGAACAACGAGATGCTGTTGGGGGAGTCGTCCCCCTTCAGCCAGCCGTGTTCGGTGGCTGAGGAAAGTCTGGGACTCCTCGATGACTACCTGGAGGTGGCCGAGCCCCTCGGTTCGCATGGGTTCTCCAGCGACAAGGCTAAGGCAGTCTCCTCCAATTGGCTCGCTGTGGACAGTTTAGGCAACACCATAGATAGCAGCCAGGGTAAGGCATTAATTCACGTGCAGAAAGTACATCAGTGGTGGTGGCACGTAATAAATATTGTAACTCTCCCATTCAAAAACTGCACCACTTCTCTAAGTGGAAAGGTATCATCACATGTGTACTCTGGCCTGGAAAGCATCCATACAACACTGATTACACAATAGCAAATGGCTAGTTACTGGAGTGGCCTATAGGACAATGACACTTGTGTTGCCCTTTTAATAACATACCAACTGTTAGCGTAGCCTTCCCTGGAAGAGGTCACAAGAAACAAGCTTGGCTGTGTATTTCAAATAGCCCTGAATTCTTACAGAGTTAAGAGTAAGAGGGATGGAATGTTGTAACAGCTGACAGCTACATTGTAATGTGCAGTCTTCCCCAGCACATGGTGTGGGGAGGTTCTGGTAGCTGGCCTTTCGTACTATTAAAAAAAGAAAATGGGGGAGATGTAATGTGTTTGTTTTCTAGTATTTTTTCCTGGATAAAAGGTTACTTTATGTTGGCTTTCTGAAAATATGTTTTTTTCCCTTGTTTAGAGGATGCCTTCTCTGGCATGGAGTGGATGGTGGAGAAGATGGATCTGAAGGAATTTGATTTTGATGCCCTGTTAGGTATGGAACATCTGGAAGCCACCGTCTCACCAGACGAGCTGATGGCCACGTTGGAAGACACGTGTGATCTCCTATTCAACCCTACCACCCAGGAATTTCACAACAAAGAACCTCCACTGATACCTGACCTAGTCACCAGTCTCCCTGAATCTCCAATTGGAGCAGATCCCATGGCCCCATTAGCTTCCCTCTGGTCTTTTCCCCTTTCCCCAGGGTCTCTGACTTCTATTCCAGACCATTCATTTAGTTTAGAACTAGGTAGTGAAGTGGATGTTCTGGAAGGTGAAAGAAAACAGGAGGGCCCCACCTTTCTGGTAGTGATCACCAAGTCAGAGAAAGAGGAGGAGAACCATTCTGATGATAGTGGAATATGCATGAGCCCAGACTCCTACTTGGGAACACCCCAGCACAGTCCCACCAATTCACTTGGATCCCCCAATGACAACCAGTTCCCTGCAGATGCCGCCTGTGGCTCTGTGCGGTCCAAACCATATGACCACCCCGCTGAGAAGGTAGTGTCAGCGAAGGTGAAAGGAGAAAAGAAAATAGATAAGAAACTGAAAAAAATGGAGCAAAATAAGACAGCTGCCACACGCTACCGGCAAAAGAAGAGGGCAGAACAGGAAGCACTGTCAGGGGAGTGCAGAGATTTGGAACAGAAGAATCAGGCCCTGAAGGAGAAAGCAGATTCCCTGAGTAAGGAAATCCAGTACTTGAAAGATCTGGTTGAAGAGGTACGGAAGGCCAAAGTCAAAAGAGCTAGAGTCCCTGAGTAGGGTAGTCAGTAGTGTTTATGTGCGTGTATATATGCTTGCTGCTTAAGCTGTGTATGGTGTCTAATAAATTATTTTATAGTAAACTTGCAATTTTTGTGTGGTAATTGTTTATCTGTAAAACAAGCATTAATTCACAACACACCATTTAGGGCTTTACCCAGCTAGTGTGTGCTGCTCTGTTTGGGGAGTGTGCAAATAGCATTAACTTAATACTGTGGTTCAAGTGATACAGCACACATTACAGTTCACATGCAATTGAGTATATGCTTCAAATACATACTAAGATGATGTAATTGAAGATCATGAGCCTTCAGAGGAGCCATTCAAGTGTGCTGATGAATGGGTTTTGGAAAAGCCATGAGGTTCTTGGGTGAATTTCTGGGCTTGTTAGGCTTGAACATAGTTTGTGATGGAGGTGGATGGTACAGGGTACAAAGAGGTATGAGATGAGGTGGTTGTGAAAGTGAGCTGGAGTTGAAAAGCTAGAAGATAACTCCATCAGGAGAACACTGGTGTGCAAGGCATCAGGTGCTGGGAGTATGAGTAGAGGTTGGTGGGCTGCAGCCTGCTGTCTGGGATAGTGATTGTCATTGGAGCCTGCACTACATGAGATTATCCTGATAAAGCTTTTGCATGTGGATGTGTGCCTCCTTCCCCAAGGTGTTAATTCCTTCTCACTTGCACTGACTTGTCCAAGCATACTGCCTAGCTCAGGCACGCATGTGGAGCTGGTGTGTTTGTGCTTGCAGCCTTTCAGAGGCAGCCAACAAGTTGATCTTATGTGATGCCTCTTGCAATGATGCTGTTTCCATACTTAGGAACTTAGTTAAGACTTTGCACTGGCAAAGTCTGGAGATTAGGGCTGGCTCTTCCTCCCTTTGTTCATTTAGCATTTATAAAAGCATTGCATTAAGAGATGGGGGAAAGCATCTGAGCAGCGGACAGCCTCCTGCCTGCTGACTGATCTCACATTTGCAGACTGCAGGAGCCTCCTCCTTTTCTCACAGGCTCTCAGAACAAACATGATTCAACAATCTCTATGGTTTATGTGCAGGGTGACACCATTCCCAGAAATAGGTTTTGGTGCATGAAATAGAGGCTTTACCGTCTCCCAGAGGAAGCCAGTTTTCCTGCGTATTTGGAAACACCACCCTGTAAAAGCTCAGTATTCATAGCTACCTTCCTCTTCATCCTGCATTTAGAGAGACCCAGGTGCTCTTACTTCTCTTTGCAAACAAGAAGAGGAAACCACTGCCACTGAGGATTCCACCACTCGCTCCTGTGAAGATCCAAAGGGGCAAAAACAACCTCCATCTGCAGCGCTGCAGAACGATGACAACCCCTTCCAAACAGCCCTGGCAGAAGGCCCAGAATAACAGCAAGGACAGGGTGCCCTTCAGGAGAGGAGCGCTCCTCAGCGCTGTGCTGGTGGCGGGGAAATGGTGGCCGTGTATCGTGGTGACAGAACCATCACAGTCACAAGGGATCGGGCCCAGGCAGTACTGTTTCAGCCACTCAGCTATCCCAGCTCTGCAATACTTTCAGTGCACTCATGCAGCGTCACAAGCCACTAAATGAAACTAGCTCTACCCACAAGCTCCAATTTTTGTATTATACAGCCATGTGTTCTCAAAGTAACAGTTAGCCACCTCTCATTTCTCCTTCAGCTGCCCTTTTTCTCCCTTTCATACTTTCACACCTGTAGCAGAAATGCTAAATCACGGCCTGAAACAGTGATTGAGCACCTGGTGGGAAGGCAGGGCCAACCCAGGGGAGCTCAGGTGCAAGCAATGTACCTGAGTAACCAGAAGGGGTGAAGCCAGGATCCACCCCTTCCCAGACCTCATTTTAGGGTTGGCAGGGGAGGCTGAGGTATCTCACTGGAGATCTCTATATGCCTGAGGCCTTGCAAGGGTAAACAGATTTTTCTTCCTTTGTTTCTGTGTCCACGGTTGCAGCATTTGGGCTTATCCTCACATGCTGCAGTTTAGGATTTTGTTACCTTGCTATCACTGCTGTGCTTTTCATCATGTTATAGCTTTACAACACCCTTCAGAAAAAATGGTAGGGAACAAGATCCAAGTGCAGCAACCATGTCAACTTAAGTTTTATAGGGTAGAGGATCACAAGCTGCTTGCTCTCAGCCTGACTCCTCTGCATCACCACTGCAGTGCATGGACAACCAGTGAAGGACATCTACTCCTTCCTTTCCATTAATAGCAAGTTAGTGGAGGAGAAAAATGAGCTTTCTTGCATGCAAATGGTGCTGCTTAGCTTGGCTAGATTTCTACTCAGCCCTGCCAACAGCTAATTCGTTCAGAACAAGGTGTATGTAACCCTGCAGGCAGAGCAACCTTCATGATTTCCATTTCCCCTGCCCCCAACAGTTAGTGGCTGGCGCTTTTAATCCTCTTTAATGTAACTATGGATAGTCATGCAAACCTTTAATCCAACTCAAACCTACTAACCTTTCAGCCTGCTTTGGCTAGAGTTCCAGGCTTTGAGCCTTAAGCGAGCATTAGGCAGCTTGCCTTCTTTCACATTCCTCATTTGATTGTTCTTGTTCCAAAATGAGGAACTTCCACGTGCTTCACCTTCATTTTTGTGAACTATTCAGGGTGCTGCTGCTGTTTGCCCCCTTCTGCAGTGACCAGCCCCTTGCCCAAGGTGTTCAGAGCCTGTCAGCGTTGTAGGTGTGGATCCAACGCTGTGGATCATCAGCAAGATTGAAAGGGAAGTCAGTCCTGGAAAAATTAGCCAGGTACTGAGGTTCCAAAAAGTTTCTAGGACTCCTCTTAACCATGGTTTCCCCTCTCCCTGTTATGGTCACTTCAGCATTTTAAGTCTTGTTTGCCAAGCTACCTTGTTCATTTGCAGCCAGGCTTGTTTTGCTGTATTATTTCAGCAGGAAGAAATTGTGGAGTGTCCTGGGCAATCAAGTTTTATTAGTTGATATTTGCAGCCCTCCTCCCTCCTGATACACCTCTGTGCTGATATTGGCTGTCATTGCTTTCTACACTGAGAAAGAACAGATTTGCTGATATAGCAGAAGCTTTGAGCCACTCATACCTGCTCAAACAAGTTTTCCTGTTTGCTTTCCATTCACAGAATAGGGGAAGGCCATTAACTGGCTTTGTGAATCTTACTCACAGGAAGCCAGCCCAGCACTGAGCATCTGGGAACTATTCTTCGTCCTCTAAACCACTTCCCTGGAAAGGCTTGACCACATTATTAATGCTCCAGAGCTTATATTTGCATTTATATTAAAGCTGTTCCTTCCCATCTTGATTCTGTGCTGCTTGTGGGTGGAGATGTGCTGGAAGATGGCATTCCTCTCTTCCTCGGTTCAACCACCTCCATTTTTTTTTTTTTTTTTTTTTGCTGCAGGATGCTTGGCTGGTGTCGCAGAGCTGGGAAGAGAGCCAGCAGCCTGATGAGCTCAGCCTCCCTGGATTGCAGCTGCGCAGGAGAGAAATGCTGTCCAGCAGGTCTGAGGGCTGTGGGACGCAGTGTCTTCACTCCCAGTGTGAGAACAGGCCAGGTTGGGGGCTGGAAAAGAAACTATGGGAGCTGCTCCCTCCTTGACACCCCCCCCCCCCCCCTTCTCTCTTTTGTGAGGCAGCAAAGCCTGGCTGTGAGCAACAGAGAGATGGCATGTGAAACTCAGATAGCCACCGCCTGGGGTCCCAGCTGGGGTGAGAGGCTGGCATGCTCTAAGTATGACTAGTCCATAATGTAGATGGTTGGGAGCGTGAGAATGCAGTTTTTATCTTACCACCAGGCAATGAAAATATCCTCAAAGGCCAGCTCAAGTCCTTATCTACCCAATGTGCAGGTGGCACTGCCATTCTGTCCTGGAGCTCCAGCTCTGCAAGGAAGGAAAATCAAGATCTTTGCTGTTTCCAAGGATGGTTTATCTAGAACCACACAGTCTCTTCTGCTTGCTTTTCCTCCCTCCTGAAAGTTTAGTTTAGTTGAGGATGCTGTTGGCTGTACAACCAATTTTGATTTCAGCTGGCAAAACCCAGTCTGACAGGTGGCTTTACCTTCTCAACCAAGTACTACGCCTCTTGGTACATAGCCACAAGTATGGGGATTACTTGCATTGGCCCTAATAGTCTTCCCAGTGAGTAATGAGAGCTCCCATCCAACTTTAACATTCCATGTATCTGGGTGTCGTTATCGTTGGGGCAAACTGCTTTGGAGCTCACTTTTAAGTTCCTTATTGACTTTGAAAGAGCAGCTTCCCTGTTTACTTATGTTTGCAAGCAAACAAGCTGGGTTTTGTGCAAACAGAATGAACCACGCTTCCATACTGCTCCTTTCTGCAGCAACAGAGAATGTTTTTGCTTTCCTCAAGGTGCAGAAGGTTGGCCCAGCTGCTGAACAACCAGAGGAACAGGAGTGCATAGGAGGAGCTGGGAGAGGAGGTACAGGGCCTGAGGATGACTTCTTGAAGGTCAAAGGAACTGCTGAGTGCTGAAGGTGAGGGTATGACACGAAGTAGCACCCCCAAGATTTGCCCCTTTCAAGTCATGCCATGGCAGAACAGGCTTTCCCACACTTTTAATAGTCTCTACAACAGTTCCCCACGGAGCTACATTTATTAGAGCAGCTAATGCACACAGCAGCCAGCATGGAGTGCACAGGTTTTATAAAGACGTATGCTGCATACACATGGTGCTCAACTACTTTTTCATATGGTCATTCTTTCCCCTTCTACACATCTCTCCATTTCAGGAGTAGGGACAAACTGAAAAAGAGGGAAACTGGTCCTTGAACTGTTTTATTTACCATTTTCAGCTGCAAAGGGTTGAACTGATCTTGTGACAAGAAATCCTCTCCCACTTGCTGTTAACACAGTTTCCAGAACACAAACTTCAGTATGTTCACTATTTCCCTTGTTTGGACATAGTACATCTGGGTGACCTTCCCTTCCACACAGACACAAGGGAAAGAACACAACACAGGTGCCACAGACTTAAGGATGCACTGGGGGATACCAAATTCCTTCCACTGCTAACATCTGAACCAAGCCACTTAAACCTAACTCCTGAGTCTAACCAAGGGTTGGCATTAGTACTACTTCTCTCTTTTTTTCCAAAGGGAGAACACTTTCCATCTTCTTAAGGAAGGGGCAGGAAAGGACAGTGGTAAGAACTCCCAAAAAGCATATTTACAGTAGTTTAGCAAGGAAGGTCATTTAGAACAACACTCCCACCTGCTGGGCCATCTATTTGTTGCAGCAGGGAATTTAGCAGTATGAAAAAAAAAACCAAACACTCCTTCAGTCCAGCACCACAACCTCTGGTTCAGATGATTGGATCTTCATGCTGAGAGCTAACTTCTGGGTCACAAGCATTCCTGCCTAGAGGAGCTGGTAATATCCAGCAGCAGTGCCCGCCTAGGGCAGCTGTTATCTCAGAAGGAAGGTTTGGGTGGAAGCATCTAAGAAACAGCTTTTTCCATATAAGACGTCTTTCTTGGAGAGGAATGAGTGAGCAAACAGGAGTCATCTCAGTTCCAGCTCACACTCTGAAAGACTAAGCATGTAGGAAAGAAGATTAATACATGTCTCAACAGGAATCAGAAAGGGGACATTCACACAACTGAGTCATCCTAGTGACAGGGATGCTTGGTTTGTCTTCTTCAATCACAGCCACTCATAAGAAAACTATCACAAAGGCAAAGATAGGCAGCACTTGTAACAACAATTGTTTAATCATACAATACATACAAAATTTTTACAATACCAGAAAAACCTGACAGATGCTGTAATTACAACAGAAACTGTAGGAGTACTTGGCTTTCACAGTCTTTTGAAGCATCCTTCCCTTTTAATGATTTACTTTTGCTGTCCAAACTGTATTTCCATTGAGTTGGAGACAGGTAGCAGAAGCCTTACTTACTGAAGAACAAGATTTGTTTTTGGATTGGTCCACCTTTCTACGTCAAGAACACAAGACATGCTGGCTGGAGGGAGGTAATTATAAGGACAATGCCTTGCAAAGACAAAAGAACCTCCTTGGTTCCAGCAATGAGTTCTGTACAGGTACAGTTACTCTGCAAGTCTGATGCTAGTGTATTTGCTGACAAAGTGGCACATCTCCTACATCCCATCTCAAACATGCTGAGGAAGTGGCCAGTCCTGTGTTCTGAGCACTCAGCTGCAGGTGGACTGGAGCTGCAGAAGTCTCTTTCATGTTGTCTATGGGATTCCAAAGTATTCTCTCTCAAATTTACGGAAGTCTTCCTCAGTAAAGACAGTGCCCTCAGGCTTCTTCTTTTCCTTCTTCTCTGGAGGCTGATCTTTTGACTTCCTGCCTCTGTTCTGCGTAAGAACCTTCAGGAAAAATGAAGAGAAAAAATAACATTCACTGTCATCCAGACCAAATCACAGTGGTTTTTGAGCTCACCTGCACACAGCCTTGTTCTACTAGTACCCTGCTATATTCTGGAATGCCTCCAGAGAAGTGTGAAAGGCAAACACTTATCTTACCCAAAGCAGGTCACTGGGACAACAGCAAGCACCCATGCCGTACTCAGAGCCAAATATGGAAACTACTTTCTGATAACTCTCACTGGGACTAAAACACCGATTTTAACTCAGACTTTTCTGAAACTGTGGCCTTTTGTCCTGTGTCTCCATGAGACAACTAAAAAACCCAAGAAGTTGGTAGAATTCCCTTGGCATTTTTTAATATGTCATCTCTGCCATTTACAACCTCAAACCTGAGAAACGCTGGCCTATAAACCACTTAGTTTCTTTAAGATAAAAGTGATCTCATAAAAATAGCCTCAGAGTCTAGTGGTGTCAGCTACCTTCAAATCCTGGCTTGGAAACATTATCTGGGAAAGACCATTAGTTGAATTTTCAGGTTATGAGAAACATGATTTAAGATGCTATGAAATTCCGACCATGTGAGCCAGCAGCATGTCTGGTCCCTTGCTAAAACAGCCTCTAGCTACAGAAGAGGGCAGTTCAAAGAACAGAAGGGACGTCTGAACCACGACTTCTTTGCTGTGAAATACCTCTGGTAATCAAGAGAAGTCAACAGTTGCCAGATTTTAACTAGTATCTGCAAACACTGTAAGAAACAAGCTACCAACAAAAATTTAAAGCTTAGTAAGGTGTTTTGCTTGAGCACACATAAATTCTTCAAGGCCACTACTAGGCAGAAACATAACTCTTTTGCACAGGGTCTAAGCTGAAGATCGGGAGATACTTCCCATTCATCTATGCTCCTCTGGGGAAGAAAGAAGTGGCATCCTTACTTGTTGGGTGACAGCTTTGTCAGCAACACATCGTCCGCTTGTCATGTACTGCAAATTAGCTTTGAGATGATTTACAGCCTTCTTCTTGTGATACTCCTCTAGGCCAGAGCACAGAGACAAAACACATCAGCTATTTGCCCAGGCAGCACCTGAGGGCTGCTACAAGGATCCGGGAGGATGGGAAGGGACAGCCACAAGTGATCGTGACAGGGGCTGCAGGACAGCACGAGGGGACCCGGCCTGAGAATGCAGAGAGCAATAAAGCTGCTCTCCGCCAAGAGCCAGGCCAAGACTCACCTATCGCAGACTTCACGACTCTGCCCTTGATCGTGGCCTTGTTCTTCCCAAGCCCCGGTGTTACCTTCCTCCGCCGCGCAGCGCCTGCCGCCCTGTGGCCATCAAACCCCTGCTGGAGATCCGGTGGGGCCTTCCCCTGGCCTGAAAGATGAGAGGAGGGAGGTTACCAGAGCCACACACTGCGATAATCTCCTTCTCCTCCCCCGCCTCCAGCCCTTCGGGCCCACCTGGTGCCTCCAGCAGCTCCAGGCCCCGCCGTAGCAGCGACGCGGACATGGCCACGCAACCCCGCCTTTCACCCACTTCCGGCTTTGCACCGCACTTCCGCCCTCCCCTGAGACCACTTCCGCTCTCTTAAATAGCCATACTTCCGTCTTTCCCGGGGTTGGGTGCGCATGCGCGAAGCGACCTGGGACAGGGTTTAGGCGGGAAGGGAGGGGGGTGGCGCTATGTTGGGGTTCCGTGTTTGAGTGGAGGCTGTCAGGCCAGCCCAGAGCTGGCTTAGTGCACAGCCGCAGTGCTGCTGCGTCGCTGGTGGCCCTTCTCTCTCTCCTGTCCATGGAGTGTGTGGCCCAGCAGCTGGCCTGGAGGCCCTCTGTGGTGCACCCTCATGGAGCTTCTGTTTTGGGAGAGGGCTCTGTGGGGCCCTGCCATTGTGGTGGTGATTGCGGAGGTGGTGATCGCTTGTCTCTGCAAGGCACCCCAAAACCTGGCTCCTGAGGCACAGAGTTTCACTCCACCATTAATTGCATCTATTATTCAGTATTACTTTAGCATATTTATTTAAAGCTTTCCTCCCCCGTTTTTGCCTCTCCGGAGACTTGCTGCTAATGTCTGCTAAATTTAGCTATCATCTGAATAAAGCTTATTCAATTATAGCCAACGCTGGCAGTAACAAACTGGTACTGGAGGAGAAAGAGGTTTATTCTCCCTCAGATAGTGTCCCATGGGGAAAGAGCAGTACAAGCAGCGCTCGTTGTTTCGCATGGCAATGATCTCTAGTGGTGGCTGATAGTTAAACTGTGGTTCATTAACAGGCATCCATTCTCTGCAGGTTGTTCTCCAGCCCCTGCAGATGTCACCTCAGTGCCAATCTTTTTATTGTTAGTTCTCTTTGGAATCTCTCGTTGGATGGTTCTTGGCATCCTGTGTCAGTTTTTGTCATTGTGATCGTGCTAATGCATCTTTCTGGACAAGACTGACTTGGTGCTCATTCCTGGGAAATATTAACCGTTTACTTCCTATTCAGCACGTCACTTCTCATTTGTGTTTTTCCTCTTAAAGAAATCCAAACTTCTTTTTTGGATTAATTTGGGTGGGCAATTGCTGGGTGTGTAGCACAGAATTCTTCTTCATTTTTTTATCTTCTACTAAGCTAGCAAAGGCTGAGGCTGCTCAGCTCCTTGTTCTGTGCCACGTTTGTCCCTGCAGTCATGCAAGTTAGCAAATTTGTGAGGAGGACTTTGTATTTTTGAAAAGCAGAAGGTGAACAAGAAGTGATTTAATAGCCTATTGCTGAAATAAAAGCATTCTAGCCTCCGACATATTTGTCCTTACTTGTATGTTCAGCATATATTTTGGTCAGATAAAGGATAGCTGCCAGTGATATTACTGTGGGGAAAGCATTTCCAATTATACCTTATCTGTCAAACATTCTCTTTTAGCCCCTAAATTCAGAACCTGAATTATGGGTTCTTTGTAAGCTGTTTGTAGCCATATATCACATGGTATAGCTTTTTCTGCTAGTTAAACGTGGCATTTACATCACTTTAGTTATCAGGCTCACCTGATACATCATCACACCTGTTTAATGTCAAAACAGGGTAACCTTATAAATGTCTTATGAAGCCTCCTAATGCAAAAACATAATTACCAACACTGCTAAACATGTTCAGATTTAACGAATCAGTACATTAAAGGCTGCACTGGTTTATTATCTCATTATTGGAAAATATATGCCCTTTTCTACCTCAAAAGTAAGCCATTGCAAATACTATTGTATTTCTGTTTCTGTTGCACCAATTAATAATGCTGTCAATTATGTAGGTCTCTGAGAAAATCTGAGTCCCTTCTTATTAAAAATCTTTGGTAGCAATAAACTTTAATACAGGCAACCCCTCATTTGACCAGCAAGGTTGAGTGCAAACCTGCTATGATTTTAGTCTGCAATTACCTGCAGAATAAAATTTAACAAGCACACGGGGTCATTTTGCTGAAGAGGGAAGGCAAGATATTTTCTTCACGTGCATTCGCAGTCTCGTGCACTGGATTCTGGTCAGGCTCTTGAGCTAGTTAGTGCACTAAGAAGTTAAATAGGCACATGCTTGTTGGTGAAACTCATACCCCGGGTTTAGATCTGTTGTTGCCCTAGAACTGCACAAAGATCACCATCTGACATGAGCCATGGATTTTTTAACGCTTTGTGCAACCACATAGCTATTATTAATACATTATATTTCTTCCACTTCTTTTAACAGGATCTGGCAGCCTTTCTCAGGGGATGATCATTAGTGTTTCTCCTGACTGCATTCTGGCCTCAGCTATGCTTGGTCTTTGCAGACACGGTGATAACAGCGTTTGTCATGTCTCTGGGTGACTTTGGTACAGCTAATACCTGCCTTATTCCTGCAGCAATAGATGCACATTTTTCCCTTACTCTTTGACTTTAATGGAGAATTATATTTATACTTTTTTTTCCTGAAATGCTAAACAAGATCAGTTTATTGTCTTGTATTAATTTCTTAATTTTAATTAATTTTTGTAATAATTTCTTAACATGAACTGGATTTTACCTGTGTATTGTATGTTCTTTTTAACCTGTACTGATGTAGAATTTAGGCATTTGGATCACATGATCTCATCTCCCACATGTCATAAACCATGAAATTTCCTCTGTTGACTTTAGATTAAGTCCACTAACCTGTGTTTGAGAAACCTGCTTAGTGCTGAGCACAGCATCTAATATGCTGTATTTTTCTTTGTAGGAGCTTCTGTGGGTTTGTCACTCTCACAGTGAGGATAAGTTCCTTTTTTCATCACGGTCTATACACTTAACTCTCACTTTCTTTTACCTGAATCACTGTTGAGAGCAGATGAGCAGCCCCAGAAAACAGCTTTTTTTCCTGACTGGTGCGTACTTTTAAAAATTAAATGTGAGGAGACTTTGTGCCTATGTCAGTAAATAAATAAATAAATAAGTCAGTCGGTATTTTATTGTACTCTTTAAAGGCTCTGCTCAAATTAAAATTGCATCCAAGACATCACTTTGTAATCCCTCAAAAATCAGTGCAGTTAGCTCTTTGGAACACTTTGGGGACAGAATGAATGTCAAATGGTATTCATTTAAATGTATAACATCCAAATAAATCGCTGTCTTAGAGCCTGAATAATCTAACTTGTGATGGCAAAAACCACAGGCGCTGCCTTTCAGATGGAGAATGTCCTTGCTTCTGAGACTTAAGCTATCTTCGAAAGCTTTCTGCTGCTAATGTTCATGTTTTATAGCTTTCTCTAAATTTCATGCCTCAGTGATTACCTGTGAGCTAGCTGGCTTTTCAATTACAAATAACTCAGCATACAGATCAGCTGAAGTTTTAAGTAACTTCCTTATGTGACTATTACAGTTTTACTTTCTGCTTTATTTCTTATGACATTGAAAATGGAGAATTTCCCTGTTTGAATACGTCAGTAAAGTTTCTGGTTTGCCTTGGAGTGACTGTTCTTCTCCCTGTTATTCTGGGCTTTGGAAGATGTTTGAGATTATCATACATTTGGCCTGTGCCACCTTGTTTCTCTGCTTAATTGTATTGCTGTCTGTGGCAGTTCTTAATAGCAGTTTGTGTGCTCTTTTTTATGCTCTAGCTTCTGGATTTGGGGGCTCAAACAGGAGTCTCAGCTTGAAGGACTATTCTGAAGAATGTTAGAAAACAGAAGCTGGGAGCTGCAATAGAAGTAAGATACAACAATCACAAGCGTTTATTTAGTTTAGGACTGTTTTTTGAACATTCTTATGATTTTGGGAACTGGGATCTTGATGTTTAAACACTTGGTGTTTTTTGTACTGACACATAGATCGTCATTTTTTTTTTCTTTCGAAATGAAACAGACTGATTTCCAAGCTGATTTATAACAGTTATTCACCTTTGCACATTGCTTCGCATGTGGGTCATGCAATGTGCTTTGCTTTAGACAGGTGTCCAGCTTCACCACATCCAGTGTTCTGTATTTTCTCTGAACAGCAAATACATGATAATGCTTTAATCAAAGCTGCTGTCATTACTACTTATCTGTGTTTGCCAACCTCAACAGTATGTGTTGTGGTCATTGTTCCTACAGAGAACCATGGATCACTGCCTGCCCTGTACTTCAAGAACACAGGAACCTTTGTCCTTTAACTGTGTGACATGTCTTTGAAAAGTGATTTGACTTTCTGGCCTGCTGAGTTTGAACAAGTGCTGGACAATGCCTTGATTCATATCCCTGCATGGGTAAGCTTGTAGTTACTGCAGATGGAGAGAAAGCCTTTTATTCTGATTTTTTATTATTTTGTTTTAATGCAGTGCATATACCTGCCTCTTCAATGCACTTTTCCAGGTCACTGAGAAACCGTCTCTGCATTGCACAGCTTCTGCAAATAATATTGGCTCAAGCTGGGACTAAATCAGCTTCCCACTGGACTAGATGCTGTAGTAAGAAATGAACTCTGCCTCCAAATGAGACAAAGTTATTATCCTCCTATATAGATGAGATAACAAGGCATAAAGATTAAGCAACTCACAAAATATCTGAGACAGGATGTGTTCAGGCTAGCTCTGAATGACAGTGCGGGGCCTTAACCCCAGACATACCCTTTTTTCTCCTTGTTCTGCTTTTTGGCTCCAAATGGGAAGATAGTACCTTTGCTGAAGCTCGAAGAGCCACCTTTGTAGGCAGTAGTAGTATTTTTAAGAACATAAATGTTAAATTTGGAAAAAAAAAACAACCATAAATCCTCAGGGCCTAGATTACCAGAAGAAAGCATTTTGTTAGTGACTCTTGCATGCCAATAAAGAGTTGGCATCACAATATTTTTTTGTGGTCAGAAATAATGGAATTTTATATCAAGAAAGGGAGGAAGTAGTAGAAGGATCCTGAACTTTCGTGTCACCTTCGGCTTTCAACTTAACTCTTTACTTCTCTCTTATGTTGTTTGATATGCCCTTCCTATCTTTCTTTTCTGTTTTATTCAGAGCTACAGATTTTCTGTGCCAGAATCTGTGAAATTCATCCCCCAAAATACTTCCCTGTGGAGTGCAGAGCAAATGGATAGAAACTGAAACAGGGATTTTGAAGCAAGATATGGTGTGTAACACAGATTCTTTAACTAGAGAGATTTGTAAAAAGGCTGTAGCTCATGATTTAGTAAATATTGTAGCCTTTGGTAACACAAAGTCTAGCAGTTTCTTCTGGGAAGGATGTATTTTATCCATGATTACAGTGGAAGTAATGATCTCTCATGTAAAGAGTGTTAGATCTGAGCATTCTTAAGCACCTTCATGCTGTGCGGATACGAAACTGGGGTCTGTCAGTCACTGTTGAATGTGGCAGCTTTCAGAGCAGTGACAAAGAGGTGGAAGGCTCTGTGTTTTGTTCCCAGCCTCTCTGCTCCAGGGCCATAAAATGTTTACAAGCCCCAGAGCTGGCTCTGGATGCAGTGAAGTTTAGCTAGTTATTCTTGTCACCTACCATTAAGGCTTTGGAGACAGACAGGAGATGGGCTGGGGCTGTCACAGGCTTTTGCTGCCTTAGGCAGGCCTTGTTAGCTTGGTGCTTGACGCAGAATGGGGCTGTTAGAGCATTGCTGGCTGCTGCAGCTCCTGTCTGCTCCATCCTGTGCTGGAACCCATCTGATCTCCCCGTACCAGTTCACTGGCTGGAGGTTTGTCGTGTCCGCTCCTGTTCCCTAGTGTCCCTTCAGGCTTGGGAGGGACCACTTTGGAGCAGCAGGAAAGAAAAGCTCCCTGGTTGTCACTGATGTGGGGATGGACAGCGAGGCCGCATCGTGGATTCAGCTGTAAGCAGCAGGGCAGCTGGCTGCTTGTAGCCACAATGCATGCTTTGTGATTTCTTAGCCTAGGTTTTTTTTTGTTTTGTTTTGCTTTGTTTTTCTCCCCATCAGAATGGTTCAAAACCACACAGAACTATATGTGAGGCTTTTCCAGATCAAGATGCTGAGTCCTGTGGCTGTGTTTATCAGTGCGGTGCCAGACCCTTTCTCCCTTCACCCTGTTTTCATCATTTTTCCTCCTCCATTTTTCCTTTCTTTCCTTCCTTTGCTCTCTCTCTAATAGTGTATTTAGTCTTTCCTTGTGTTAATCCCTGTCTCCTTGACTTCTCTTTCCCTCTCTCACCCTCCCCAGCCAGGATCAGCAGTTTCTGGAGCTGTACAAAAGTGACAGTTCAACCTGACCTTTTATCATTTGTGACTCCCTGCAGTGAAGTCCCTCTAAATAACCCACTGGTTCTCTCCTCTCTTTCTTTCTCCTTTCTTTCCCTCTCCATCCATCTCCCTTCCACTGAGTGTTACTGACCTGTGGGGTGGGGAACTGCATCCCCAGAGAGCTCCTGGCACCCACACGACCCTTACTCAGGTGGAGTGCAGGGGCAGCCCCAGAGGTGCTGGTTACTGGGCACCCTTCGTCTCACCACACTGTATCCTTTGGGTCAGGCCACCTTTCTCCTCCAGGGCCACATCTGCTCTGCCGTGCCTTATGTCTGGGGGGGGGGACAAAGCAGTGGGAGAGGTGGGCAGGCAGGCCAGGCTGCAGTTTCCGAGGCTGGTCCGTGGTGCCACGAGGTCTCTCCTCACTAGATGTCACTGTGAGGCTGGGTTTTGCCTGCCTCAGGCGACATAGGTGCTGAGATGGGTGCTGAGCTCTTGGAAAGGCCTGCCAGGAACAGGATGAGAGCACAGAAGTTTCCAGGGCAAACGTTGCATTGCTGTTGATTTTCCCCAACCATGGCAAGATGCAAGAGGGCTTTTTGGAGCACAGCTCCATAATACCTCTTTTGAACAACCCAGCCTATACCTGTGTGTGAATCAGTGTGAATCAGCCACTGTGACTTTCTCATCTCACGCTGGTCGTGATACAGATTTGGCAGCAAGTCCCTAGCTCACGCTCAGCCCTGGATTGCTGCTCACTGTCCCCATCTGCTACCAGTCCTTCCTATGTGCCTTGTGAGTCCCTCTCCCTGCCCTGGCTGCAGCACAACTCCCTGCAGCAAATGGCTGTTCCCCAGCAGGGCCGCAAGAAGAGGACTGTGGCATGTGCTTTTATTTCTTCTTTTACTTCCTTTCTTTTTTCCTCCTTTCACTTTTCCTTTCTTTCTTTGCTTCCTTCTCTCTCGTTTGCCTTTTGTTGCCTATTTCTTCTCTTCTTGACCGCTCTGTCTTCGAGCTCTTGCTTCTCCAGCTGGGAACAAGTGATTTCTGAGTGGAAGACAGATCAGCCTTATCTTATATTTCTTGTTCTTGACTGCCAGCACTTGAGTTCCTCTACATTATAAGGCCAGCTCTTTTTTTCTTTTTTTTTTTGTCTTTCTCTCCACTTTTCCATTACTCCTTTCCTTCTCCCTCTGGACTCAGCAAAATGTTAGAGTGGAAATACCAACCCTGCCCTTTCCTGCCTGGGATGGTTGAACCTCCCTGTCTTTGTTTCTTTGCTGTTTGTTGCCTTTTTAAATCCTTGTGTTGAGAACTGGATTTTGCAATGATCTCTCTCTCCTCTCTCTGTTGCAGGGGAAAGAAACTGGCTGATAAATGCCCCATGAACTGTATTGCCTGTGACAAATGGTCTTTAGGAAAATTATGAGTTTTTTATTTTTAAGTGAATCATCTAAGAGCCAGGAACAAGGGAATGAGTGTTACGTGGAAAATCATCAGTGCCAGCAGAGTGTTTTGGTTTGGTTGTGCACAGGAATACAGCCTCCTGTAGGAGGGACACTGTTACTTACATAGCTGTAAGATCAGGCCCAGTGTGTCTATTTGCATGCCCCTATGAATTCCTACCTGTGTGTATACACACATACGGAAATCACACTCTGGGTATACAGTGCACAAGTTCCTAACCTTGCATCTGCACTGACAGGGTACAGGCAATTTACTGCAAGGAGTCGGACTTGATGATCCTTATGAGTCCCTTCCAACTTGGAAAATTCTATGATTCTATGGTTTTGTGCATAGGATTTGGATAGTTATAGGCAAATATGTGTATTTGTGTAACTAGGGTGCATGCATTTACACAGACACATGCATCAGTGCTGTAGAGAATGTGGAGGAGATTGGTTACAAACCCTCAGGATATACAATCTGTTTGGTATGAGCTATGGGGACTTACTTAATATCCCAGCACAGCCTTCCAACTTCTCCCAGCTCCATGGGTGCCACAGGCTTGTTGGGGCTTTGCTCTTCCAATGAATCCAAGTCCTCAGAGCTTACATGTCCTGGATCCTTTGTCCCTCTCAGGCTCCTTCTAATGGTTTTGCACTACACAGGGCCAGTTCAGCAGACACTTGTGTAGTACTCCAACCAACACTAGTTATCACTTTCCTGTTGGTGTTTCAGGCTTTGCTTCCACATCCCAGGCAAGAGGATGAGCCTGGGGTGGATCCGTTCCCTTCCCTTCCTGGCAGAGCCGCCTGCTGTCTCTGAGGGCTGGGCTGCTGCTGCTGTCAGCCTCTCCCAGATGTGACTGCCCCCTCCCAAGCAGACATCATGTCACTTCCCAATTGAAAAGCCAAATGAAATTTACAGGCGGTTTGCAGTTTTTATGATGCACTTGCTTGCTTCTCTCCTTTTCTCTCCTTTTTTGTTTCTTAATTTATTTTTTGTTCTTTCTCTTTTCTGTCTCTAATTTACTCCTGCCAGCTGCCTGCTTTGAATTTAGTTTGTATCAAGGGCAGGAGAAATTCATTTTCTGCTTTCCTGTTCGGTGCGGAATGGATTCTCCTCCCTCCATTCCATTTCCCTGCCTGTTGCTGGAGTAAAGGGAGATGCTTGGAAACATTTCCTTTTTTAAAAAAAAATCTCCTTATGTCCTCTCATAACTCCTTGGCCTCTCTGCTGGGACAGGTGCTAACACAGTACTCCTTCCCTGATCGAAGAGCTGGAGAAAAAACTCTTGGGCATATTGCAGACAACCAAGTGAGAGCACATTTAACTACAAAAACACACGCACATACACACACACAATATATATATATATATATGTCTCTATGTATTAGGACATTCAAAGTGGGATAGGTTTTGCATCTGCTCTGGGAAATCATCCCTGCTGCTGGGTACCTGGGAGTTGTGACTCAGAGCATTTCTGGGTTTGGTTACAGCCTGACCCACTGGGAGCTGCAAAGGAAAGCATGGCACGGCAGAACAGAGGCCAGGAGGTGGTGTGGTCCATTTGTGGTGGGTGTCTGGAGAATCTGTTGTTTCACTCTGGAAACTGTGGTTTTGTGCTGTGCATAGAAAAGTTCCCAGTTAGGCACAAAGGACCTGAAAGCAACTTCCCAGCTCCTACAGAGCAGCAGTGTATGGGCCTTACATGTGTCTGTACCTGTAATACTTTCTGGTATAGCATATTTGTGAGATGTGGTGTTTGTGTTACCTTTTAGCGAGGAAGAATCTTTTATCTCAGCATTCTAATTATGTCCCATTAAAATGCAAATTTGAGTTTATGCATTGAAATTGTCAGTGCCATTGCCATGGCAACTGGAGCTTGAGGGTGGGGAATTGGGATAGGTAGGACCATGCATCTCTCTTCGAATCCCTCTCCAGTGCCTCCAGGTGATGGAAATCACAGTGCTGTTCCCCAGGAACCATGGCACCTTCCCACTAGTGAGTGTGGGGCATCACTGAGGTTCTCCTTTAAGTTGTTATAATGGGGCAAGCCACTACACAGATAGTCCACTGGCCAGCTCCCAGGGAAGCGGAAGACCTAGTGTACAGGCCTTTTTGAAGGACCTTTTCCTTTTACCTTTATCATGCTTCTTGTGAAGTGGTTGGCTGGGAAGGAGGAAGAGAAGGTCCTTAACAACTCCCACATACCTCCCCATGGAAGCCCTTAGATGCTCTCCCACTTACTGGAAGATCTAATGACTGTCTACACTTTCAGAGCCACTGACCTGGTGGCAAACACCTGGTCTAGCTGTCTGTGTTGGTGAAGTCCTGCAGCAGAGAGTTCCCCTGGTCAACTATCCTTGGCACAGAGTGAGTAGCCTTCCCCATAGCATATCCTTGGGGCCCTGCTCCTTCCTCTGCTTGTTTTACAGGTCAGGATGTTGTGACTTAGTGCCTTCCTCCTTGGTTCCTTCCTCCTCCCTTCACCATGTGCAGCTGGGACTCCTGGATTTGGTCTCCCTCCTGTTCCAGAGTCAAGTGAAGAGGTTTTAGGATGCTGGGTGGAAGTAGATGCTGAGGGACATTGGAACATGATTGAGAAAATTTTGCTGGGGAAAAATGTGGGTCTCTGTTTTGGCTGTTGACTGAAAATGTAACAGTTTGGATGATACATAAAGCATGATGAGTTAATTCCCAAACCATGCTGACAGCTGGGCAGGGAAGATGGGACTACAGTCTGTTTTCTGTCTTCCCAGACCTGTTGAGAGGTTCACAAAATCCTCTGAGTCCTCATCCTGCTGTTGCCAGAGGATTGCTAGAGGAGACATCAGGAAAAGCTATGGGTAGTGAAGCACGGGTCTGGATTGCCCGGACATGAGTTGAGGTCTGAGCCACTGGTGAAGATTTGCTAACATCAGCAAGAGGTGGCTTCTGTCTCATTGATGTGGGTGAGACAGAGAGATTAGCTGACTCCACGCAGTCCCTCGGCACCATCACATGCTTCTGTGATGCTCTGTGAGCATCATCCTCACCTGACAGGTTGGCATTGCAGCATCTTGTCCCAGAGCTTGCCTTGCTCAGGTGAGGTTGTCTGGTGGTAACCGTGGCAGAGGGGCTGAGCCCTCTAGCAGAAACATCACAGCTTTTTTTTAAAATATATGTATATATATTTTAATTGACAGTGGAATTTCTTTTGCCATTTTCATCAGGTCTAAAAAAAGTACCCTTCAGTGAGTATTCAGCGTCTTCCTAGAGCCGTGGCAGTGGCCAGTGGGGTCTGCAGGTACCACTTGGAGTGGGTACTCTGGCCGAGGCCTGGAGGCTTGGGAGCCCCTGATCCAAAATATCCTGTAGGGAGGCTCGCTGTGGTCTCCTCACTGTGCTTTTGCTTCAAGCTCTTTCCTGCTGGCACCTGAGCCAACGCTGGCTCATTTTCACACAGCCTCCCATGTTGCTCGGTCATTGAGTAAATTAAATTTCAATTACTTTTTTTTTTTTTTTAACCAGCAAAAGCAGCGATGTTCAGCTGGCAGCAATCACTTGTTGCAGTGGGGATGAGTCGTTGCTCACTTTTAGCCTTTTTGCCCCTCTTTGCACTTAACTGCCCATCCCTGGGAAAGGCCACCCGTGACCTGAGCCTTCACACCTATGTCAGCTGTGCTGGCTGCCAACACCTGGGGTCCCTTTCCTGCCGGTGACATCTCGTGGTGCAGGCTGACAGGTAGTCAGAACTCATTGTCTGGCCAAGAAACCAGGAAAATAAGCTTGTGCTTGAATCCCAGGTGCAGAGAGGGCCAGACTGTCACAGCCAATTCAGGCACCACGCTCCCTGGCAATACTGTTTTCTATTCTGCGGGCTCCCATTCACCTTGCTCTCTTTCCCTTTGGCTTGTGTTCCCTCGAGCTCCTCTCTTTCCCTCTCTCTCTCCTCCCCAAGCTGCCTCCCAGCAGACTGCCTATTAAGCCAGCTGTGCTGAACCTGCGAGATGCACATGCATGTGGGCATTCGGACCATATATCTCAGAGCGCTGTCCAAACGCTCCTTGAACTCTGACACTTGGGGCTGTGCCCACTGCCCTGGGCAACCTGTTCCATGCCCACTTCCCTCTGGTGCAGAACCTGTCCCTAACCTCCAGCTGCTCCTCCCATGACACAGCTCCATGCTGTTCCCTCAGGCCCTCTCACTGTCACCAGAGAGCAGAGCTCTGTGCTGCCCCTCCACTGCCTGTGAGGAGCTGCAGGCCCTTCTCCATCTTTGTAGCTCTCCTTTGGACAATCTCTAAAAATTTTATGTCCTTTTCTTATGGGGGTGGCCTGTGATAGCCTGAGAAGACTTGGGCTTCATTCAAGCTACTGGAGGAGGGAACTGAGAAGACAGACAGGTTATTGGAGAATTGGGCTCAAGTGGGTTGTATGAGTTCATTTTTATCGGGAGGGAATTAAATGCCTCACCCAGATAGGTGCCCTAGCCATGGCTGTGCCCCTAAGCCAGAATGCCTGCTTGCAGTCCGTCTCTCTTTACATTTATTCCACTTGCAGACCATTTCCCCCTCATCTTGGCTTGTTTATCTTTTGGAGATTTTCCCAGGAGTGGGTTAAGCTTCCTCATTAATAACCAGATGGATAAAAATTGCTGGAAAAGGTAAATGAAATGCTGCTCTGACACATCTGATTCAGTGGGGGAGACAGATCCTCCGTACTGGAAAGCCATTATCTCCCAGGGGTTTTCAGATATCACATCCTTAGTGGAAGCAAACAGGACATGCCCAGATCCGCAGTAACATCTGTCGAGGTGTTGTGGAGGGAAGTACGGGACAGACCAGGGCCAACAAAGCTTTCTTCTTTCTTTTTATGCTTCCTCATGTCACACTTGTTTCCTTCCTGTGGTCACTGCTGCTGTCCTCCCACCAGTGACAAGGATGGTGTGGCACCCAGGGCATAGCCTAGTGTCAAATAAAAGAAGGAAAAAAGAGTAGGGAAATATTTTGGATGCCTCTGGCTGTTGTCAAGGAGGCTTTGCAGCAAGAAGAGGTGAGGCAGTAGAAGATGTCCAGGCTGCTCCCAGTCAGGATATCCCAGCAAGAGACCATACTGAAGGGACAGGGTTGGAAGCTGTGATCGCTGCCATGCCCTTCCTTCATCCCCATGCTCACCATGCTGGTGACACCAGGCACTCTGCAGCACATTTCTCCCATTGCTCTGTGCCTCTACTCTAAACCTGTTTGGAAAAAAAAAAAAAGGAGAGGAGAGGAGAGGAGAGGAGAGGAGAGGA
>NC_034409.1:51173925-51289765 GCF_002078875.1 Numida meleagris | reverse complement strand
AAGAAAAGAAAAGAAAAGAAAAGAAAAGAAAAGAAAAGAAAAGAAAAGAAAAGAAAAGAAAAGAAAAGAAAAGAAAAGAAAAGAAAAGAAAAGAAAGGCGCGTTGAAGGAGGAGATGGGAAAACTACCTTGGAAAAATAACTCCACTGTAATAAAGAAGAAAGTCTATCTTATTTTGTTGGAGCAGATGCAGTTTAAAGGAAGGAACATTAAGGAACACTTTGGGGAAATCTTTAATCTGGTAGCAGCATCCAAGAGAAATAGTGTAAGAGAAAAAGACCTGAGGGAGATGAAGGCACGGTGATGCATTAGCAGATAAATAGGTAGCAGCGGACTCTGGGCACTTCCTCATCACTGTGCCCGGCTCGGGCCAGCTGGGTCTTCCCTTCAGCAAATGGGGAGAGAGGGACGTGTGGCTCCTGTCTGTATCCTCAGCTCAGCAAAGGCTTTCCACTGACCTGGCTTCTAATTGTGATATCCAGAGCTTGTTCCTTTAAGCATTTACACCTCCAATCAGGCCGCCAGTCCCACTACCATGTGGAGCCATAAACAGGGATAAACAGTAATTAGTATGGTAAATAGCTTGGCCTTGCATTTTCTGGTTACTGTATCATGGTAATTATTTCCGGCTCCCTGCCTGCACGCTCCTGCTGCCTGATTTTGTGCTCCATGCATCCTTGCCAGCCTGATTATCACCGGACACATTACAATCGGCGATGGCTCCCTCCTGTCCCCCAGCTGCTTCACGGGGGTACTGACCCGGGCCCATTATGCCAAGGCGGCTGGGGACGATTGAGAGATGATGGGCTGATTTCTCTGGGTTTTGGCCTGGAAGGGACAGATGTACAATAGTTGCGTGCATATGTGTGGTGGCCCAGAGTCCTGCTCAGCATGGACAGATGCTTGGTCTCTTGGCCAGCATCCCAAGCTCCGCTATTTTCAAATGCGGCGTGGATGCTTTGGCATCCATACATGTAGGCGATAGGTTAGGGTGCCTGAGACCGTCTTACCAGCTGTGAGACCCACTCTTCACTTTCTTAGCCAGAGCTCTCCCTTCATTCTAAATTACCCCCGATAAAAGTCTCTGTTTTGCAGTGCACTGTGTTTTCCTTTTTCCCCTGCATTTCCCCAGAGCTCCTGACTCACATTTTCCTTCTCAACATCCCTCCTCCTGCAGACTGCAGCAGGGCAGTATCTGTTGCTTTGTTTGCATCCAGCCCTTTCTGATAGGTATGCACGCAGGTAGGGGGCACTGGGGGCAGCCTGTGGATCTGGTGTAATTGCTCATTCACTGTCTCTCTTCCAATGGCCAGAAAATAAGCGTGAGCAATTTGTTAGGAACCTCTCTCAGGCCCTGTTTTATTCATGGTCTCTCATATGAAATGCCACTAAAATGGCTGTTTTTTTCCCAGTTATATCTGAACACTGCCTGACAACCCCTGTGTTCATGGTGAGCTGGAATCTGCAGCACTGTAGGGTCCATCAACAAATACACTGGCTGCTCCCAATGTATACCAGCATGTGCCTCAGCTGACCCAGTTTTTTGTTTTGCTGGAGATATATGAGTGTTATTATTCACAAAGCATTGCAAACACATGCTGGGCTCCAAGAGGCTCTCAAGAAGACAAATGGGCATTGCTGGGGAAGGAGTGGCCAGGGGGTAGGCAGCTGCTGTTTCTCCCCAGCAAGAACCTCAGTAGCAATACTTGGTTGTGGCAGGGGCCACGTGCACTTGGGATTAGAGACCCAAAGAAGACAGGGTCCTCAGGAATTCATGTCCATCCCATGAGGCTGGATGCATGCATCATTTGTAAGAGGTTTTGGCTGGCCAAGTTTTGAGGGCCTCGATTGCAGGCCTGTACTGTAGTGTAAGCCCATTACTTCCTCCTCTGCCCGCTGTGGACATTGAGAACTGAGGACTCCTCTCCTTTTGTAGCGACCTTGTATGTTTTTGAAGATTGTTATTGTGTCCCTCCTCAATCTTCTGTAGTCTAAACAGCTTCATTTTGCTCCAGTCTTTCCTGGTAGGTCGTGTTTTCTGCATCTCTGATCAAGCTGGCGCAATTCTCCTAACTATTTGCAGGAGTGCTTTACTCTCCTCCCCCATCACTCTCAGACTGACAGCAGAAAACCTCTCCCTCACCCCTCCAACCATAAGCCCTGATGGAAACGCACGTTATCCTTCACTCCTCAAATGTAACTTTGACGACATGTCATTTTTCCAGACAACTGAAATAATTCATCAGATTTTCCCCACAAGACTTGGACTGGAGTTCATTGTTGTTCTCTCAGGCAATTAATTCTAGCTGAATCTTGGCTTAGATGTGAGCCAAAAAGGTGTCTGAATGAGAACTGATTGTGTGTGTGTGTGTGTCTCCTTTACAAAGTTGCTGTAGTGTAGCTCTAAGGGGTGGAGAGCCTTTCAGTTTGTGCAGTGTGGTACTCATGCTGCCTGGAAAAATAGCTCTGCAGCGGAAACCAGCTCTTGGGAAGCCAGCCCTGCCATCCCTAGCCTCTCTGGGGAGGCTTGCAGTCAGCAAACAGATGAGCAGTCCCTGGGAGGCTGTCTTTGAAAGCAGCCTTCAGGTCCCCTCAGCCAACACACCTGAGCATTGTGATTTCGTTTCCTCTGTGCCAAGGTACAGAAAAGTGCACAAAAATGTTTTATTAGGATTCTGCCATGCTGCCCTCAGCTTTTACTTCCTGCAGCTAGAAGATCAGGAAGCCTGTGTCACTGGGACTGGAGGAAAGTCATTCTCCTCCAACTTCTCATGCATTCCCAGCAAATGAGACTTGAGCAAATAAAGACTTGTGACCTCGTCTTTATCTTTGGATCCTCTTTCTCTGCCTACCTGCCTTCTGCAACAGCTGAGGGTTTGTCTTGGTGTATTCCTTCCTCATCTGTGTCCTGAGAAAGCCTTCTTCTCAGTCTTCTGGCCCTCACGACTTGCCATTCTCATGCTCTTCAGGCACCTGGGACAGATGCAAAGCACAAATGAATGAAGTCCCTGCACATGCAGCAGTACTGAAGTCTTTTTGTGTATACAAGAATGCAGTTGCATCCCTCATCCTGCTTCCCATCTGCCTGGCCTGCAGTGCAGGGTCACTCTCAAATCACTCTCTGCACATTAAAAATATTCCCTTCCCTGCTTGATTTGCCTTCTGCTGCTTTGCTTGCTTGCCCACTGCAGCAGCTGGGAGAACATCAGCATTGCTTTGCTTTGCCTCTCCTCCTCCTGCTGAGCACAGCTGAAATTACACACGTCTTCTCTCCCCTTGCTCCCATGCCCTCCCTCTGCTGCAAGTTCAGCTGGTGGGCAATGACGCATGCAGAAATACCAAGCATGTGCTTAAGAAATACAACAAGCACTCAGCTCTTACATGCTGCTCTTCAGCCTTGGTCTCCAACACACTCAAGCAGAAGGATGGAAATATCCTCACTGTGCAGAGGGATGTGACTCACACAGGGCTGCCCAGAGCTGGGAGCAAGATATGGGCAGCCTAAATCTCTGCCTCATGCCTGATGCCTCTTGCTTAGTCCTGGCTCTTACTGTGCTGTCCAACCCACAGCACTCTGCCCACTGATGGGCTGCATCTGTGTGTCTCTGTGCAGAGCAGGATAAGGAGAAAGTGATGTCCCCTAAAGGGTGTGGAGCAGGTGCCTTGTATCAAGCTCACAGACAGAAAATGAGATCGTCCATCCTGGTGTGAATGCAGCTGTGCAGTGCAAGGTGCAATGGAAATGCCCTTCCCTTGCCAATGCACTCCTTGCAGTCTGAGATTTGCTTGTTGTTTGGTGAGATGTAGCATCCACCGGAGCACACCGAGTGGGTGCTGAGCTGGGGTGATGTTGGATCAATTGCTTCCATTGCTGGGTCTCAGGTTCCTCATCTCTGAGAGGAGAACTGATTAGAGCTGATCCCTTCATCAAATGCTTATGTAATGCCTCTCCAGCTGAAAAATACTGGAGAAGATGCCTTGTTTTCTATCTCAACAATATAAAAGTACATCAGCTACCTCTGGACCTAGAAAATTCCTCACTGAATCCTCAGGGATGTGGGAGAGCATCTTCTGGTCAATGAGGGGAAATCAGTGTGTGCTGTGCTTCAGAGAGAACTGAAAAGGGGTGACGTTGGGAACAGGATCACTGCAAGGGAAAAGGTCCCTATCAGCTTATGTCCTGGGGATCTGGTCCTGTTTTGCGTTGCTCTGGAGCCCAGAACCAGAGTCACTGGGTATTGTCAGTTTTCACCTTGGAGTCATAGAATCATTAAGTCTGGAGAAGACCACTAGGATCACCCAGTCCAACCACCAGCCCATCCCCACCATGCCCACTGACCATGTCCTCAGTGCCACATCCACACGGTTCTGGAACACCTCCAGGGACGGTGACTGCACCACCTCCCTGGGCAGCCTGTGCCAGTGCAACACCATTCTTTCTGAGAATAACTTTTTCCTAATATCCAATCTGAAGGTTAACTGAATCTCAAACCCTTCCTGTTGTCCTGGATTATGCTTTTAATCGAAGAGAAGGAAACATCTCAGCCATCTTATCCTGCAGCAGAGAGCTCCACAGGCAGTCCTAAAAAACAGGTTCTCTGTTTCTGTATCATCTTGTGCATTTACTGCACCAGCTTCTCTGCTGTAGAGCATGATATAAAAGGAAAGAGTTGTATCCATCAGCATTTTAGATGTCCCAGTGGAAACTCTAATGTTTGTGTTTGGTTACCTCCTTCCTGTGTTGCAGTCAGCAACAGCAGTGTCTGAGCCAGAGTCGCACCTTTCTGAGCCAAGCAAATGTGAATGAGCCTCACAGTTTGTAGCTCTTACTGCTTATGGGCTCCCACCTCTGTCCTGCTCCTGTTCTCGTGCCTTGGAGGGTGACTGCCCTTGGACCCAGGACTTTGTGCAAACCTATCACGAGGTGGCACCACAAGATTGCCTTTGTTGTTCTTTTTTTTTTATAAATCCTCTCTCCATTTTCCATCCTCGCCCCAAGCCATCCTCTCCCTTTTCAGCCCACTGCTGCTTTCTGCCACTCGGATGGCTACAGATGCTCATCTGGTTTTCCTCCGGGATGGAGGAATGCCTCCATCTCTCTGAGGATGCCTGGGAGTGCATCCCAGCATGGGGTGCTGTTCAGCTCTAGCCTCATCCTCTGCTCCCTGGAGGAGCTGCTGAAGGAAGGATGCTCTGCTGAGTGAGACAGCCCCTTGGAGGCTGTGGTTGACCCCACAGGATGCCCTGGGGAAGCACACGTGCCCCAGACGGATCCCACAGACCCACATCTGGTGAAAATTCACGCAGAGCTTTTGAAGGCACTGCTCCTCTTCCCAGCAGCTGCTTGGCACATTGCAGTGCTGAGCTTCCTTTCCTAGGATGAGCTGTGCTAAATTGAATTCCATCCCTCAGAGACCTCTCCCTCAAACACACACCCCCTCATTACGCTTTTCCTCTCCACTGCTGTTTTCCATAACACATCACCTTGTCACACATGGTCTTTGTCTCCTGTCTAGAAAGTCGTCTGCCACCTTATCTCTGGCTGCCCTTTGGGGGGCAGTGACTCCTTTTCCCTTGCATTCTCTTTGCTTCTCTCCTCTGCTAGAGGGACTGATATTTTTCCTTTGGCCTCTTTCCAAGCTGTTACTATTCCATTCTCCACTTGTCTTGGCCCATTCGGAGTGAAGAAGGGAGAAGTGTGGTGGTATCACAGGGATTTCTTCTCCAACACATAGGATGCTCATCCTTTATCATCCATCCCAGATGGATTACCAGGACCAGGAGAGGATGTTGGATCTGGATGCTGGCCCTGTGGCTGGCATAGAATCATAGAATCATTTAGGTTGGAAAAGACCGCTAAGATCATCTAGTCCAACCATCAACCCATCAAAGAGCAGTGGGGGAGTGCCAGGCCAGCTGGGGAAGGCTCTGGCTGCTCCACGTGAGGAGCTCTGCCTCAGAGCCACAACACTGAATCACTCCCAGAGATCCCCCAGCAGCAAGGAGAGGGGAAGGTGGGGAGACATGTGTTGCTTCCGTCTCCTACAACAAAGCTAGTGTAAGGGGATTAGCAAGGCAATGCTGGGGGAAAAAAGGGAGAGATTTAGAAGGAAAGAGAACATTGAGAGGGATAATATGCGGATCGAAGCTGTTGGGCTAGAACAGAACCTCTCAGTCTATATATTTAGCTCAGTGAGGTATATAAACAGAAACCTACAGCCAGCTCAGCCACTTCTCCCCCAGCAGTGAGTCATCAGCTCTTGGATCTAAAGTTAGGTTCACGTCAGAGCTTACACTCTCTCTCTCCCTCATTTTATTTTTCTCTTTCTATTTTGAAGGCTGTGGGAAAAGCTGAGCACCGTCTCCTGGAAGCAGCAAACACAAATCCATGGTGGCAACAGATGCTGGACCTGCTGCCCTACCTGGGAGTGCCACGGAGGAGTCTGCTGTCTGCCTGGCCTCTCCTCTTCCCTCCTGTGGGTCTGGGATGAACTCAGCCCATGCATGGCTGTGGCTGGTTGGTGCCCCTGGGACATAGCCAGAGGATTCCTCCAAGTCCAGTTTTGCAGGCTCAGCTTCCCCTTGGCACACTGCCAGACCTAGGCTTTGCCGTTCCTCTCAAAAATAGCAGGGGAGACAGGGAGGGACCTTTAGAAATGCTGTGTGTGCACGTGTAGGACCAGCGTGTGCCATCCTCACTCCCGTTGTGACCTACCCCCAGGTTGCTCCCAGAAGACCTCATACCTGTTTGCTGTTGGACTTGGTAATCATTGCAGGACTCTTCTAATTGAGCTGTTCTATCCTGTTCTGTTCTGTTCTGTTCTATTTTGTTCCATTCCATTCCGTCCCATTCCATCTCATTTCATCCCATCCTGTCCCATGCTATTCCATGCCATGCCGTGCCTCAGAGCAGGTGAAAAAACTCCTTGAAGGAGCTTTGCTGGTTGACAATGGAGCCCTGTGACTTTCCGAACTGCAAGATGAGGAGCTGCTTGTCTGCAGGCACTTCTCTTGGGGCTGGGGGAGAGGAGAGTCTGTTCAGGGAGGACAGCAGTGTCTCAGCCCCAGGCTTGGTGACAAGGATGGGGTTACTGCAGTCCCAGCCCACGGAAGTCCTCCCTGCTGGAAGCAGTATGGGTATGAGGGGCTCTTCTCTGGATTTGCATCTTTGCAGGTGCACAAGCTGCCCTAGGCTTGCTCTTATCACCAGAACTGTGATGGGTTGCACGGCATGGCTGTCTCCCTGCCTGGCCCCTTTCCCTCTCCCCTCCTTCCAAGTGTTGCACAGGTTTATGGATCTGGAGGGTTCACTTGAGCAAGAGTTCGAGTGTTGCCTAATCCTCATGGTGTAGGTGTGCTGGAAAACAAGTATATGTGGTCCTGGGATATGGGCATCGGTGATGACTCACAGGTTGTGCTGCATGTGCTTCTATCTCCCTGTCCCCCTCTGTGTGTTCCCTGCATCTTCCTTCATTTCATTTCTCTTGCCTCTCCTTGCTGCCCTGTTTCTTCCTCCTGTCTCACCCTCTCCTTTTTCCTCCTGCCCTCCTCCTCATTCTCTTTTTCTCATTTGATATTCATGCATGAATAAATTCAATTGCATTTTTTCCCTGTTCCCCCTGAAGGGGCTTGTTGGTGAATTGCAGGCATCTGAAATCATATCATGCTCAGATTCATCATTTTGGGGACAGAATTGAAGCCCTTCTTTGTCCTGGGAAGAAATAACAGATGCCTTTTTATGAGACGAAGGAATGGCAAATGTCCTGTGACTGGCGGGGGGGGAAACAGAGAGCCAAGGGGATTAACCTCGGCAGCCAGGGTGGGCTTGCTGGCATGAGAGCACTGGGAGGTGAACCAGCCCCTCCAGTATAAGTAGGAATGGGGAAGGCACATGTAAGTGTATATGGGAGTGGGAATAGCTCACGCCAATTTTGAGCTCTCTGGCTAGGAAGTCTGCTCTTGCTTCAGCACTCGTCACTACCCTAGAGCTGTTACCCTGCAGCTTGAAGTAAAGTCTAAGTCAAGCATTGGAACAGGCTGCCCAGGGAGGTGGTGCAGTCATCATCCCTGGAGGTGTTCAAGAACCATGTGGATGTGGCACTGAGGGACATGGTCAGTGGGCATGATAAGGGTGGGCTGACTGGATGATCTTAGTGGTCTTTTCCAACCTTAATGATTCTGTGATCCTATATCTCTATGGGAAACACAACTGAGTTCTGCTGAAAGCAGACAGCAACTGCTGCCTCTGCTCCGAAGGTGTATCAGAGCCTCACGAGACGCTGTGGCAGTGCCAATCAACATGTTGGGGCTCAAAGGAATTTTAATTTATGTGTCAGAACCAGCCCTAGGTTCCATGGCTTCTGCTCAGTGCTATGGCAAAGCCAAGCCATGCTGGGATGGAGGTGCCATGGGTGTTTTCCACCGTAGATTGTGGCTTTACCAGAAAGTGGGCTTAGAATCACAGAATCATTGAGGTTGGAAGAGACCTCTAAGATCACCCAGTCCAACCGTCAGTCCATCCCCACCAAGCCCACTGACCATGTCCCTCAGTGCCATATCCATATGTTTCTTGAATGCTTCCAGGGACGGTGACTCCATCACCTCCCTGGGCAGCCTGTGCCAGTGCAGCACCGCTCAGAAAGAGAAGAAATGTTTTCTAATATCCAACCTGAACCTCCCTTGGTGCAACTTGAGGACATTCCTTCTTGTCCTATCACTGTTACCTGGGAGAAGAGGCCGACCTCCACCTCCCTGCAACCTCCTCTCAGGTCATTGTATACAGCTCCATGTCTGTCCCAAAGAGGGTTAACATAAGAGGACTTCTTTCATGGTGAGATGGAAGTGCTTGCTTTCCTGGCCATTTTTAGGTCAGAAGTGTTAATTACCCTGACCCAGCTATTCTAGCTATGAACGCAAAGGCTTCGTCATTGTCTGGAAGGTCTGGCGAAGGATCCATGTAGAACTGAGAGGGAGCAGAGGAGCTTTTGGGGCACAGAGTGCCTGTTGTACTGCACCGCAACAGAGAGCTGGGCACCTCTTAGCTGCTTATTTACAATATATGCCTGTGGCAGAAGCCATGTGGCGATAGTATCTCCATTTCTCCTAACACCCGGGGTTTTGTTGGTCTGGGGAAGGAGAACCCATGACCAGCTTTGAGGATTGAGATGACTTGAGATGAACCCCCACAGGTGTCTGTGTGCAGCACTTCACTTTGCATCTCCTTCCCAGGGCCATCTCAGGGCCGCTCAGCTCCCAAACGGTTGGATCCAATGATGTGGAGGCTGTGCTGCTGTGGGGCCAGGCTGCTCGGCCGTGGGGCTGGTGGGGACAATAGGGCTGCAGTACTCTGTGGTGACGTCCCTGTGTTACCCGCCTGTTATCAGTCCACAAAACACAGCAGGAAAGTGATTTTCAGTGGGTTGTGCCCACCCTTGAGTTCGCGTTGCAGATGTGGGGGTAGGGTGAGGGCTGATTTTGAGGGAGGGGGTTGAGGTTGTTTTGTTAAACCTCCCCAGGGGGTTTTTGTGCTCTCTTCTTGTTTTGGGACACTCGCTTGCTGGGGCAGGGCAAGGCCACATGCCAAAGCCAGTGTCTATCGGGGAAGAGGGCTGAGGGCAGGGGGCAAGCAGCTGTCCCAAGACCCCCACAGCTGTGTGCACAAGGAGCTTTCTCCCTTTCCTCTGAAATCCCTACCTTATGCACCTCTAATTGTAGATTTCCCCTAAAGACATTTGGTGTCACTGTAAGGACGGCGTTTCTCTCTCCCTCTATGCCTGTACGGTGATTCTCTCCCTCGCTGTGCAGCCGCTCCGTGAGCTGCCGGTGAACGGTACCGTAAGACACAGATAGAGACAGACAGACAGACCGACAGCACAGAGCGGCCCTTCCTCCTCGCCTCCCCACCGCGGAGCCACCGAACTTGCCCCCACCCGCACTTCCATCGCCTCCCAGCACCCCACCATCGTGCTGACCCTCCGGGCTTTTGGGAAGGAAGCTTCTGTCACTTCTTAACACCACCCGCCTGGAAAACACACTCACACAGCCACACACAGCCCCCCGAGCCCTCCCGCGAAGGAAGAGGTCCTATTTGTGGGTTTTTTTGGGTTTTTTTTTTTTTTTTTTTGGACACCGGAGCTTCAGACTCCAGCCTGAGCAGCCACAATTTCTTACCATGTATTCTCCTTTCAAACCATCTCGTTCCTGCACACGCTCAGTCCTTGCAGCCACGGATCTAACACAACTCCCCGGTCCTCGCCTGCAGGTCCTGTGCTCCCCGTCACTCAGCTGATCCTCATCTTTGCCTTTTATTTCCCCCCACCCCCCAGGTGCCGAGGTGTGTGTGTGCGTGTGTGAGTGTGCCTGTGTGCAAGGGGGGGTGGGGGCGGGGGGGGTGCCTTTTTAATTTTAATTTATTTTTAATTTTTTCCCGGTGGGGAATTCTTCAAACCTTCTTCGTTAGTAATTTATTTTGCTTCTCTGCCTCGGACACTTCTCCCGTGGAGATTTCTTTTCCATGCAAAGGTAGGTGAGACGCATGCACACCTGGCCGACCCTGTGTCTGTCTCGTTCCGCTTGTCTGTGCTTCCCTTCTCCTGGAAAACTTGTGTCCACCCCTGTACCTGCATCACCCCTCTGCGCTTTCCTACCTGTTTCCTCCCTGGCAGAAGTAAGGCTTGGGGTAGACATGTCTGTCATGTTAACAATCCCAGCTTTCTGGAGAGGAAAGTTGTTTCTCTATGCATATGTGTGTTGTGCCCATGTATGTGAGCCTGCCTCTGTTTACCCAACAAGTCACAAGAATCGGTTTGGTGTCTGCTTTGTGCAGGGGGTGGTGGTGGAAGGGCAATGAACGCAGGTCCAGCAATCCACATCCAGGGGCGACTGCAGGAGGGGATGTGTTCATCACACGTTTCTCTCGATACATGGCTATAAAAGGTACACAGAGTGTGAATAATCCCAGGGATTTAGAATCGAGCCGCTGTTAGTTTGTGCTGTTGTGATGGGGAAGGACAGTGGGGAAGGGGAAGGATTACAAAACATCCTCCCCGGAGAGGTAACTGTCTGAGACTCGGATATATATAACTTTTCCTAAAAGCATCTCTCTGGTGAGGGGCTCCTTGAGTTTGGGATATTTTTTGCTTCTCTGCCAAGTGAGAGTTGGGTCACAGGTTTGGGTTTCATAAATTGCCTTTCCCTGTTTTGTCTGTGATTATTATTGCATTTCAACTGCGTGTGCAACATCCAAAGTGTCTGAAAAGAGACAGGGAATGGCATGTACTTTAATACTGCAAATGCATTATTTTCTGTACATCACTGTTGGCTGGAGTCGGGGGGGAGAGGAATGGAGAATTAAAAGGGAAGAGAACCAGAAATAATGTCAGACATTGGTGATTGGCCATTATCTGGCATATTTTCTGCCAATACTGGTGTTTGTCACACTCTTGATGGAGACCTTTTGCTTCTTGGTAACAGCGTCTGACTGAAAAGTACCAGGGGCTTTGGAAACAACAGAAAGAGAAAAAAAGAAAAGCAACGCGCATAATTTCCCTGCAAATTATTACAAAGAATAATGATATACCTCAAAAAGCAGAACTTGCTCTGCATCTTCTCCCTGCTAATAGGGAGCGTTTCTCTCATTGATCCAGGGGTTGCTCGTGGTTCTGTGTCTCTGTTGCTCCTCTATGTTAATTGTCAGCTGTTTCTGTGTGCTGTGGCAGAGCACAGGTCTGACATTTGGGCTGGTGGTTAAGGGTTTGTGATCCTGGGGGGGGGAAGGAGTCTGCTGACCCCCACCCCTTGATGCTTTCCCTCCAACATGTGAACTTCTCGACTAGTGGGCAGGGCTGGATCCAGCCCCTAGACAGGGTTCCCTTTGGGGTTGGCAGGGAGAGCACCTTGGTGGGAGGCTGGCAGGAGCAGATCCCTGCAGATCCCAGTGGGAGGTCACCAGGGAGCAGTGGACATGTCTGGAGCAGGGCCAGCACCACCGCAGCCGTCGAGGAGAAGCGTTGCAGGAGGGGGATGCTGATTCACCAGGAGCTCGCTGCTTGCGTGGTTGTTTCTGGGTAGGCAGGGTGGCCTCAGCTGTGACAGGAGGAGAGTGGCTGGGCTGCTCGTGTGCACCACTGATGCTGGGCAAGCTTTCCAGTGTCCCCATCCTTGTCCCCTCCAAAGCAGCACCTTCCACTCTGGTCCAGCCCTGAGCATCCTCCAAGCACTACACCCATGCTGTGGCTGTGGCTGTGGCCTCTCCTCTGGTCCCAGATTCTTCCATCCTTTCACCAACTCCTTTCACACATGGCTGCGTTCCTGCTGTCTGAACCACGGCTGGAGAACACAAGTGTCCATGCCCAAAGCGACTCAGCCGTGTCCCACCCAAGGGGACATCCCAAACCAAGGGCGGTTCGGCCTGGCACCTTTCATCTGGGTAAAATCATGCAATTCCAGGCTCTGCTGCAAAGAACGCTTGATCAGCCTTTTTTTTCTTTTCTGGGGAAAAAAGTGTTGAAACCGATTTCTATTCATTGTCCTCAGAGGGAATGAGTATCTACAGCTGGAAACTCAAGAAATGCTCACGCGGTGTTAGGGTTCTTGCAGAGGGCTGGCCTCTGCTTTAAAGTCAATTTGATCTTTTATTAAATCCAAGTCCTAATCCTGCAAATTCAACCGAGCAGGTGAACGGCTGCGCTTGCACAGAGCCTCACCAAACCTGCCGCATCCACCAATGGGCTCAGAAACCAAGTGGTGCAGGTGGATGTGTGATATCAAATATTTCCCTCTCTTAGCTGTGTCATTTTAATCTGTAAGATGGAACAACACAGAGATGATTTTAAGAGCGTTTAAGATCTGCGCAACCCCAACCTGTTATTGGAAAGCAGAGGCTTCTCGCCAGCCATGCAGAGGTGTGCAGTTGTTTATAATGACCTAATGGAGTCAACTGATTCAGTGTATTCATCTGTGTCCGAAATGCATAGCTTGAAGCTGTTAGAAATTGCGTGGTGGTTTGAAAAATGTCTTATGCTGATACCGAATTTATTTAAGCCCTCTAATCATAACTCGGGTTCCATAAATCAACCCACTAACTTGGTAATAAACTCCTTGCTTTCCCGTTACTCATCAGCCCACTGCATTTGAAGCGCTGCGGTGTGCCCTGAAGAGCAATCAGCCCCGTGCATCAGGGACTAATAGTGATGAGGAGATCTCAGCAAACGCCTTAGTGCTTGCTTGAGATGAGGGATCCTGCTGCTGGGGGGCATGGGAGGGAGTGGTCCCTTGTCCAACCAGGCTTGGTGGGTCAGAGCCAGCCTATGGGCGAGTGGACATGCTGGTGGTGGGAGATGCTGCTCGCTGCTTTCCTGCAGTAGTGGGTACTGCAGGATCCCGCTGCCGTTCCCCGACGTGAAGCTTGACAGGGACAGCTAGTGAATGACATTCCCGTGTGAGGCCACTGGAGCTTGGCTGTGGGAGATGGGATGGAGAGGAGCTGAGGTGCTGCGCTGCGGGAAGCTGGGGAAGGTGCGATTGCCGGGGATTTTGCAGCTGCGATGTGGATGCTGAGAGTATTTGCATGGTGAGATCATTAGGAGGGAAAGGAGGTATTTATTTTGTTTCTTTGAAGTGTCAGGGTTTGGCTGTGGTTAAAAAAACAGCACTGTACAGGGAGCACAGGTGGCCTTAGTGGTGTTAAGCATTTCTCAGGTGTTGGGTAAACACACCTTGCTGACAGGCTCAATTATACTGCTTGCCAGCATGCAGCTTAGGAGTGGATTTACCTTCAGGCCTGACTGGCAGGGATGGATCGGACCTTCTGGAACTTCTGCTGCAGTGTGTGCTGCCCAGCGTCATCTCCGGCTTCATCACAGTTGGACTGGATAATCTTAGTGGCCTTTTCCAACCTTAATGATTCTGTGATTCTATGAGCTCACCTCTCCTCCCAGTGCAGGGACTTGTGAAAACGGTGATGCACTCAGTTGCTCATTTTCCTTGGGCATGTTTATTTTTTTGCTGTTTTTCTTCCAGTGCTACTCTAAGTTTGCTAGTGAGAGTGAGAGGAGATCAGGGATGGGGCAATACTGTGTATTTATGGCCTTTTTTAGGACTGATTTATCTTGCACCATTGCCCACTGAGGTGAGGGATTGGACTTGGACTTCAGGGATGAGGTACGGCAGTGGCTTGCATTGATGTCTTTGTTGGTTTTCAGCGATTTCTATTCAAGCAGCTGTCTGAGTTTTTATTTTTCCTAGTGGCAGTGGGGATAGAAGAGGATTTTCTGGCTAATAACGATGAGTGGCAGAGCCAGTACTCAAATTGTGTGGGATTCAGGGAGCTATCACAAGGTCCAGATCTACCTACTGACTTGCAACTAGATCAGAAGGGATTGGTCCAGGAGGGATGGGCAGAAAAGACAGTGGATCTCTAGCACTGGCCATCATCTGTGCTTGCACCAGCCACTACTCTGTTCCCCTCATGTGAGGTTTTCCTTGGTGCACAACGAGTGTATTTGTACATTTTACCTCTCCTGCAAGTGCTTTGTGTTCCAGCTCAAAGGCTTAGGATGTGAGGATGGCTCCAAGGCCATCACTGCTGGGATCCCACAGGAGTGCTTTTTTCTTCTTTTCCATCCTCATCAGAGTTGTCTTAGGTGGCATCTTCATTGCTGATGTGGGGAAGGGAGTAAATAACATGCTAATGACTTTCCCAGATGATGATAAAACAGGTTTGTACTTTCTGGTGAGGACACAGAAAAACAACAGAAAGGGAAGTAGCGAGGTCAGAGACACACGCAGAAAATGACACAGTGAGATTTGCCTTGGGAAAAACACAATCAAATGCATCTGGTGGCAACACAGCTTGAAAGAGGTGGTTTGCAGGGCTGGCAGGGGCAGGGAAGGGATGATGTGTGCAACAAGACCAAGGTGTGACAGTAGATGGCATATCAGACGTCAGCTTGCAGCATAACTGCAACCTACTGTAGGGAACCTGCTTTAGCAGCGGGGCTGGATTCAGTGATCTCCAGAGGTCCCTTCCAACCCCTACAGTTCTGTGATTCTGTGACTGGGAAAACAATGGAGACATCAGGTGGCAGCCCGCCTCTGTGGCTGTTTGTTGCGGTGCTCACTCCTTGGTGCTTAGCACATCATTATCAGAAGAGTGCATAGATGGTTGAGAGGCAGTTCCCATGGAGGGTCTGTACAGAATGGCTCTGGGGTTTGGGAGATTAATTAAGGGCTGAAGGTGTGCAGCTTGGCTGAGAGGTGGTTTAAGTGAAAGGACATGATGGAAATCCACTCATCTGGAAAGAGCCAGAGTCCCAGGGGAGGCATTGCTGTGAGCAAGCTGAAAGGGGAAGAGCTTCCCTCTTCTCCAAAAGGACATTTTTGGGTGCCTGTTTATTTGGGACCGTGCTAATTCCGTGCTTTGTTTCTCTTCCATTTCACTAGCAACACCTTGAGTGATCTCTGCAGGCTTCGCCAAGGGCTTCTCAGCAGTGTCAGTAGATGCCCACTTTGCTGTGCTGTGATGATAAGGGTGGGAGAAGCCGTGAGATCTGGGCTCACTGTTCCTACAGCCACGGGGTGCTGTCCGTGGTACAGGCTGTAGGTGATGTGTTTCAGAGAGTGCACTCCTTTCCTGCTGGTTTTCTGCTCAGTTCTGCCATATCCCTTTGCATGAGGAGGTGCTGTGAAGATGGCGATGCTGCAGCTCTTCTTTCAAATCATGGAAACATCAGAAGGATATCATTAGCCGAACGCAGGCTAACTGCTAACAAGTCACTCAGTTCCTCACTGGCACACACACAGGCTTACCTTCACGTACGTACAGGCTGTGCACTCAGAAGCACCCTCAAGGAAGGGGCATGCGTGGTGATCAGGGAATGCCTGGGAGTGCCCTACTACTTGGGTTTCCCCTCTGCCTCCTGTGACACAGTGTGAGAATCCTGCTAAATACAGGAAACACACTGTGATCACAGCCTCGGGGCTGGCAGTCTCAAGAAGGAGAGGGGCAGCTGTCACTTAAAGGCTGCATTTAGCGTCAGGACTCCCAGAGGGATTCACCTGGCTCTGTATCCATAGGACCTCGTATGAGTCATGCTGAGTAGCATGAACTGGAGTGGGTAAACTGCCTGTCATGCAGCCATGACTTGATTTGTGCGTGTGCTTGTTCTATGATGGTTTGTCAGCCCATGCCTTTCCCCACCAGCCACCCCTCTTAGATACGGGTTCAATTGCTATGGTGCCTTGGACACATCTGCATCCAAAATCCCAGCTGCATCTGGCAGCGGAGGGATGGAGGAGTGATGTTTATTAGGAGACAAAGCAGGGAAATGATAATGGAGTTGTTTCTGCCATCCCTTTGTTCAGTTGTGTTGTTAATTATGAAGCTTTGTACGTCGCTTTTTGGAATTGTCGTGCCCTCGTCAGTGTGGATGCTCTGAGCACTGTAATAAGTCATTCCTCCTGGCTGTCCCTGCTAACCTTTCTCCTCCATGTTGTTAGTGGGAAAAAAGCTGGGCTCAAACACAGCATGTTAATGATCTGCAAGGGAGCCAGCTCAGAGCAGGTGATGGGAATAGGGAATGGGAAAAGCAGTATGAGGAGTTGCATGGGTCCTTGGAGTTAAAATCCTGATGAAAGTGAAAATAGAGGTGATGGGTGATGGGAAAGATGTCACGGGGGGCAAAAAATTACAAACAGCATCCCAAAGCCAGTCAGAAGACACAACATGTGTTTCTTTCCAATAGCTGCAGGCCTTTGGGGTAATGAATTCTAAGAGTCTCGGTGCTATCTCCTAAGGGACAGTATGTCTGCTTGCTAAACCTCTGCACTTGCTACTCTTTGTTCTGACAAATGCTAAGCATTGAAGAACAAGCAAAGCTTTAGATCAAAGCACCTGTGGGAAGCTGGGTGCGGAGGGAATAAGGTGGGCAGAGCTTTCAGGGTCTTAGCCAAGGGATAACAGGGGAGTGCAGCCCATGGTGGAAAGTCTGGTTGGATCCATGGAGAGCACTGTCACAAAAGGGAGCTCAGGCCAAAATATCAGGGATGCAGCATGTCAAGGCAGACCAACATCAGCAGAGATGCGTGGAGGCTGTCAGATCCTGACATGAAGGGGCCAAAGCCAAGTGTCTGGGAGGAAAACCTACGATGGCAGAGGGTGGTGAGGTGGGCTCTGTACTATGGATACTGGTGATGGACACATCCTCTCCTGCTGCCGGTTGGGTCCTTCTGCCATATGATGAGACTGAGGGCTCTTGTGTTGTGTTTAGCATGGGTACTCCATAACTGGAATACATCAAGAGAGTAAAAGGTAGAAAGTGCATATTAAGCTATCACTGGGCAGTCCTTGGGGAAGCAGTCCCTGGGAGGATCACTAACACTCTTTCAGTGGAGGCCTTGGGGTTTGTTTCATTCCCCTCACTTTGACAAGCCACTTCCATTGTGTTGTTTAATACAAAACATTTGGCTCTGTGTTTTCCCAGAACTATGCCACTGTTAAGTGTACCCAACCAGCAAAGTGATGTTCTATAGCACAGGCAGGGTGCTATGCAGCACACGGGTGCCACTGAATGAGACCTGTCGTTTTGCTCTTCCTCTGCCCACCTTCCTACTTAGTCAAACAACTTTTGCAGCCCACCTTCTCATTGCTTCCACTGCTCTAGTGTAGGAGAGATCCACAATCTCCAGTAAAGGGTGTGCTTCATTTAGTACCCTCTTCTAGCTTGCTTTATGACCACCTCATAGAATCATTAAGGTTGGAAAAGACCGCTGTGATCATCTAGTCCAACCATCAGTGAGTGCCTGTACTGTATGGTTTTGACATACATTTGCCAATCTTGGTCTGAAGGGGACTGTTCAACACAAGTTGTGGTGCAATGTCAGTCCAGTGTCCTCAGCTGAGAGGGCCATGTGAAGGGCTGAGAGGGTAGGCTTGTTGTGACGTGTCAGTGTTGTCCACACTTCTCCAAAGCGAGCACACACCATCACCTGAGAAGGTGCAGCACCACGCTAGGGTGTCTGAGAGGCTGTGGGAAAGATTTTGTAATGGAAAGGCCTAGCCAGAAGGTAGAGAAAAGGCATGGCATGCAGTGCTCTGGCTGCTAGTTTCTCACCTGAGTTTCTTTACTCTTTCTCCCTCCTCTCCAGGGGTTCTCACTTGCAGCAGATATGGCAGAGTGCATCCCTCAGCCTCCCTCCACCTGGTCCATGGGCCAGCAGCCCCCCAACACCTCTACTGCCTGCCCACTGGAGCCTGTGAACCTGGGTGTCTTGGAGCAGCAAATGCCACTGGAGCAGCCCCCATCCTCCCCGGAGCTGGGTGAGGATGAGGATGTCACCTCCCCGCCAGATCCTGATGTCCCCTACCCTGACTTGGCCCCGGTCGTCTTCTTTTGCTTGAAGCAGACCACCAGCCCACGGAGCTGGTGCATCAAAATGGTGTGCAACCCATATCCTTTCTGAGCTGCCTCTTCTCCATCCTCACCTCCTGCCCCGTCCCTCCTCTCTCCCTGTCCCCTCAGGGCGCCTGCCAGGTAAGCAATGAACTTTCCTATGTATTTAATGAACCGCTTTGTTCCTTGCTCGCTTCTAAACAGAACCTCAGCTGTTGCAATGTGTGATCAAAAGAAGCTGCTTATGAAAGAACTTCAGAGAGAGATGCTGACAGCACAGATCACGGCAGAATGGGTGGGAAAGAAGGGAAGATGGGGAGAAATATTGTAAAAGAGCTTGTTCTTCTCATTCCCCACTCCCTAGGACAGAGAAGGGAGCTTCTGGCCCAGGAGCTTGGCCACCTGCTTCCAAGCATACAGGTTTAGTGAGATTTGGTAGGAACCACTAGTCCTGGGACTGGGTTGCAAGGTACCATGGTGACTGATGTTTTCCCAGAAGCAAGCATCACTCATTCTGCCCAGAGAGGTGGTGGAGTCACCATTCCTGGAGATATTCGAGAAATACGTGGATGTGCCACTGAGGGACATGGTGTAGTGAGCAATGTTGGTGGTAGGTGGACAGTTGGACTAGGTGACCTTAGAGGTCTTTTCCAACCTTAATGATTCTATGATGAGCTCTCCTGGAGACATCTTTCTGTGATTTCTGTCCAAGAATGAACTGGAGAACATATTACAGGTGTGATGGTGAGCCTCATATGTCCTCTGGGACACAAGCAGATCCTTCCACGTAAGGGAGACCACCAATCATACGCATATGCCCCCATTCACTCTTAGAGCAAGGAGGACCCTACAACACAGTTACACAAACAACTACCACCTGCATGGCTAATTAGTACCAAGGTTGCTAGTTAGTAATGCTATATAAAGCAAGCAGAGGGCAGTTATTGTTTTTTGGATTGTGGGACCCTTCAAAGTAGGAGGAAGTGGAGGGTATGATGAATCATCAAAGAGGTAGGTTTGCATTTTTATATAAACATCTTTCTGGCCAGAAATCTCATGTGGTGGTGCTTTCTCCCTGGAAATTTCTTAGCTCCTATTTAGGTGGCTGTTATCTATATGGATTGTTTTTGGTGTGTTGGTTTCTAATTAAATCTGAGTGGCTGCCCAGTAGAGGCTTGGAAAACATCACCAAGAGGTTTTTCAGCTTCAAGAGTGAAACTCCCAGTGAAGCCTGGAGGTGCTGTTAGCAGTAAGGGGTGACCTTAGATGCAGATGAATCTGGAGTTTTGTTTTAACTTCAAATGTAGTGTTTGAGTTTCAGATCTGAGCTCTTAAAGTTCAGAAGCTCTTGGAAAGATTTTGCATTCTCAAGCATTAGTTATGACTGAGAGTTTGTCAGAGATGCAGGGTTTATGCTTTCCTTTCTACTGGTTGCTTCTTAAAATTTTGGAACTTCATACTGAATTATGCATTGCTTTTCAATCACTGCATGGCTGCTCCAGCTATATGTCCTAGGAATCTTTTCCCAGCATGTTGTGGGCTCAGAGCAAAGCGTGAAAGATTTGTGCCTATGAAAAGACTTCATTTAGAAGATGAGAGAAAAGCAATAGGCCAGGTTTGGGATCAAGATTTACTCCTGAATGGGGGAAGAAGGCTGTAGTATCTGTGTATCTGGATTAAATCAGTCAAAACAATCCCTGTGTAGCGCAGAGTTTAAGATCCTAGAATTGTGTTGCTCAAGGAGTTTGGTGGTGTATGCTCGTGCTTGTGTTTAAAAGTATATGCACAGCACTGACTGTAGAGGAATTTTTCAAAGTAGAGGCTACAGAATGTCTTCCCATCTGGCTATGTGTGGCACATATGAAGGGCAACGATGGGGCTGCTGGAAGCCTGTTGAAAGGGTTGTTTGAGATCTGTGGTTTCAGCTCAGCTGGCTGAAGTTTGCTTATATGAAAAGCAGAGACTGAGTAGGGAGGATTCTGCTCTTTTCTTTCCCCTTTTAGTCCTTTTTTGGAATGAATCATGCAGCAAGTAGTTGCATTTTTTTTTTAAATGAGAGAATGTTGCTACAACCTGAGGGTTGCTTGCAGGTCATTGCATGTTCTTGGCATCACATATGTTTTTGACAGCATCATAGAAATCGTGTGATTCCATGCCCTGGCTGCAAATTGCTCACTGTGGTCTTTTCTCCATGAGGAAATGAGCTCATTTGTAAGGGGTGTTTCTTTGAAAGTCAAATCATGTCTTCTAAGAATTTCTTTGCTTGCTTTTTCACCTTTTTATATTGGGCTATCAACTTCCAGGGCTTTTGAGCCAAGCCAGGAGAAAGCTGAGTCAACACCCCAGGGCAACATCTGGCCTTTCCTGAAGATTCAGCAAAAAAGGGAGGTATTAATTAAAAGCCTCTTAATCTTCTCATTGACTTTCTACTAGGGCAGAGCTTCACGATCATTATATTTGGAAGTGCTGTCAATGAGACTTAAAATGGAAGCTCCGATCATTAAGGACTATGTAGTAATTTTTGTAAGCGCAAGGTCATTAACCACCAAATTTCCATTTAGGTAATTGCATTCCACCTATTTAAACCCCCCTCCCTTGAAGATTATTTTTTCTTCCATGAGCAGTCCTGCAATTTTATGTGCTATTAAACAACTGCCATAGTCCTTTGCTGCAGTGCAGTAAGAGCAGGAAAAAAAAACTTATGTCTGTGTTTTAAAGTCACTTCTAGATGCATATTAGTGCACAGATATGTGATGCTGTTTCTGCAAAACAAAGGAAATGAATTGAAAAAACCCAACAAGAACTGTGGATGCTAACTCGATGTTAAGATATGGACTTGGTTCCATGTAAAATTTGTGATGCTTATCCCCACATGGAACATTTACTGGGATGGTTTTAAGTATGGGGTGAATGAGTGTTTGAATTGCTCTAGTTCACTGGTGAGTAGATTTCTAAAAACCTCTATTCACCTTGTTAGATTCAGGTAATGGCTTTGTGATCAGGTGGGTATGTAATGTGATGTACACCTGAGGCTGGCCTGGCTCCTGCAAACGTGTCTGTCTTTAGGAGGAATCAGGCTTGATGCAGCATGCTAACAAACCCTCCTGGTTATAAAATGTTGGTGTAGCACTTAGGATGTGGTTTAGCACACAGTATTGGTGGTAGTTGGACTAGATGATCTTAGAGGTGTTTTCCAACCTCGGTGATTCTATGAAAGCTGTTTACTTTGGTTGATCTCTCTTTCTGTTTTGATGATCAGACACAAGGCTGGCTGCACTGAATTGCAGGCGGTGGGACTGCTGCAGCCAAAATGCCAACACAGTCAATATTTGAGATAGGACTATAAGAGAGGCTGTAACATTTTTTTCTTATATAAAACCTAAACTCCATGTCAAGTAAGATTTCAGGCTGAGCTTGAAGCGGAAATAGGGTGAAAAGGATGAAACGTGTTTCCAAAACAACTGTGTAGCACTCATCTTATAAATTCATAAAACGTTTGGAACTAAATAAAGGCTGTGCCACATGGTGCCTCACACACAGTGCCTGATGCAGACATGCAGGCATCTCTCAATCTTCTCATAATTTGCAAAGTGCATCTCTGCTAGTCTCCTTGGGGTTCTAGGAAGGCTGCCTGCTTCACTCATCTTAGGGTCAAATGCAATAGATTTGGTTTGTCCTTTGAGACTTTCCTTAAAAAGCACTTCACAGGGGTCTAGACCTCCCTTTGCAGTCCTATCCATAATATTGATGTGACAGCAAGAGTGAGAATGAAGTCTGCCATTAAAAAAAAAATTGATGTATGCACTTAATTTTTAGTACTGGGAGCTGTTTTATGGGGTATAAGTCAGGATAGCTTCTCAAAACTGGTAGGAATACTTATGTGTACTGAGGGCAACCCTGTAGCTCGTTAAAGATTCCCCAGGTAGGGACTTTGTTGTCTTATTTCTCTAAATTTCCTATTACCAAGCTTCACGCTGCCCAGGGAGGTGGTGCAGTCCTGGTCCCTGGAGGTGTTCCAGAACTGTGTGGATGTGGCACTGAGGGACGTGGTCAGTGGGCGTGGTGGGGATGGGCTGGTGGTTGGACTAGGTGATCCTAGAAGACTTTTCCAACTGAAATGATTCTATGGTTCTGGAGCCATCTTTCCTATAAACTGTCACAGAGGTTTTCAGCCTGGGCTATGTGTCAAGTGCACAAAGAAACAGGACCCGGACCAGCTCTGGGCACACTGGGAGAACTGGGGAAGCCCAGGGGCCTGCTCCCCACCTCCTCTCTGCCTGGCGCCGCAGGCATCGCTTCACACTTCATTTGCTGCTGTGGAAATGGTTGTAGGTAGCAATAGTGGTGCTTCCTGCAGGCACTGCCCTGTGTGAACAGAGTGGGGAATCAAGCGCTGGAGGAGGAGGGAGAGTGATGTGTGTGGATCAGCAATTGGTATGTCTCTCTGTGACGCTGAGCTGTGGTGCATGGGGACACGGTGATGCACACAGCTGAGGGGCTGACAAATCTTTTGCTTGTTAATAAGCTTTTGGTGTCCGGTTGTGTTACGTGTTACAGTTTGGGCGATTTGTTTTGTGTGAGTGAAATTCCATCTGCAGTTTCTGTAGTGCGTTGTGCTTGTTTTTGCCTTAAGCTTATTTTGGCTTTGTGCGCTGTTAAACCCCTGCCTGCAATCCTTATGACAACTGGATGTAATTAATTAATAAGCAGACAGCTTATTAATTAATTTATTGCAACTTTAGAAATGTTTGCTGTCTTACGGCCCAAGCTTCTGCAATCCTCTGATTAAGTTTACTTTCTACGTATCTAGTTTTATTATTTATAGAAGCATATATACATATAAAAGCACTTAACTATAATTATATGAAATTAAAAGTTATACTTCAATTACTTATATTTTAATAGCTACACATGCACAAAAGAAAGGCTCCTACCTCTCCAGTAGGTAGAGGAGAACTTGAAACTGTGACAGGAAGGTATTACAATACATCAAAAAGTGAGTGGCTCATGAATTTTAAGCAGTATTCATCATTCTTGAGGATGGAGAGATCGTGGCTTTTCATTCTCGGGGTCAGCAGTGTCAGCATTTCTGTGCATAGCTGGAAGCACTCAAATGTCTATGTTATTCCTGCTTCTCCATTTCAGACAGATCTCTCTAGTTTCTCCTCGCTCACCAGGCAGGTGAAGAGTCTGGCACTTATGTGAGGTCTTGGATAGGTACGTATTTGTTTTAGGTCAACAGGAAAGTGCTGCTTTGCCCTTAGGCATGGATTGATTTTTGTGGGTTACACTGCTCTGTAGACCTTCCTTCAGCCAACAGATACATCTGTCTGTATAGCTGGAAACAAACAAGTGCAAGATGCTTTTCTGTTTAAGAGGTTGTATAACCTCTCTGCACACAGCAATGTTCTAAACCAATGCTAGAGCTGCTCCTGTTGTGTGGGGAAGCGAGCTGATCAGAGCTCTGCGGAGGATGCGGTTTAGGTGGCATCTGTGTCAAGCTCACTGCTGAGGGGAATGAAGTTTGCTGTTAGTGACTAAGGGTAACTTTGAATAAGCTGATTGCACATAAATTTCATTAATGTCAGAAGGCAACGCATGCACTGGGCCAACACAGCCATCTCCCCAGAAACTATCAGGATTGGCCTTTTCTCCCAGGTAACAGCAGTAGGATGAGGGGTAACGGCCTCAAGTTGCACCTAGGAAGGTTCAAGTTGGACATTAGGAGAGATTTCTTCTCCAGAAGAGCGGTGCTGCACTGGCACAGGCTGCCCAGGGAGGTGGTGCAGTCACCGTCCCTGGAGGTGTTCCAGAACCATGTGGGTTGGCACTGAGGTACATGGTCAGTGGGCATGGTGGGGATGGGCTGGTGGTTGGACTAGGTGATCCTAGAGGTCTTTTTCAACAAAAATGATTCTAATCCATCCTCAACCACTCTCTTCCCCTTCTATATTAACATGTGCTTTGAAGCAATAGTTTCCTACACTTGTGAACTTCCTTTTAAATCTTCTCTAGAGAAGATGGTTGGGGTTCACCTCATCTAACTCCACCTGTCTGAAAGCCTCACATCCAGGATCTTTCTTCTGTTATTTGACGGGTTGCCATCTGTAGCAGAAAATTGAATGAGCTTAACTTAACCCCTATCTTCAGAGGGCAAAGTTGCTCTCCGGAGGTACGTATTTTTTTCTTCTTACCAAAGAGAGAGTTTCTGGATAGCAGGCTGCAGAGTTGGCTGGCTGGCATCCTGGGCTGTCCTTAGGGCTGATGTATGTTTCCTCCCAGATACTATGGAGGCAAGGCAAAGGGAAATGCAGGCAGCAGGCTTATTTCTGGAAATAGTGTAGTTTAGTATTTTCATAATGAAATATTGGGCACTCTCGGGGGTTACTTCATAGTGGTGGTGGGGAGATGCATCGTCTGCCCAGACTCTGGATTGGAAAGCGATATTCTGGTAATTTTCAGGTTATCTCCTGGGATAGAAACCCTGACACCCAGCTGCAGTTTGTGGGCAAAGGCAAATGGCAGAGGGAGCATGATAGTGCTTAGGACACCAACAAGTAGCTGGAAAGGAAGCTGCCTCTGCAAAGCTAGTGTCAGGGGAGCATCATTAGCGTGGGTCGTTTGATGTTCAAGTTTGCAATGGGAAGTTTAGAGGGATCATTTGCACAGTCAGACACGGTGTAAATTGAATTTAAACTCCTGCATTGTCATTAGTGGCACACAAGGGATGGATATGTTTGAAGGGGATTTGAATGCTTATGATCTGTGAGAAATTGGCTGGGTTGCACATATGTGAGATGTACACAGTTCCAGGCAAGTGGGCAGATGTAAAGGGATGAGGTCTAAATTTGGCTAGCTTGCAAGCTGGCCCTGTATATCTAAGAAAGAATGCTCAGACAGGGTATCTCACTGCCTCCTGTCCCTTTAGCTTATTCCCCGGAGGTTCTTACAATGAGACGTCAAAGACCATGGATTGGAAGTGAAACAGAGCAACAGCACAAACTAAACCAGAGCTCTGACTGAAGCTTTAAAGTCCTCAGTACGGGTGGAAAAAGTCTGAACGCATCTCTACTCTCTTGATGCAAATTCCTGTGCTTTCTCCCCTTTAATGGAGGATAGGTTCCCAACCCTTGAAGGAAGGGCAACAGCAAAATATTGAGGAGAGACCGCTTTAGAAGAGGAGTAATTTTTGCTGTGTGTATATCCTACTTCTGTGTTTTCCCCAGTAAGTGCCAAAAGCAATAAAAGACCAACTAATGCCGCATGCTCTGGTGCTTCAGGGAAGTGGTGCCAGGACTTACCGCAGTAGCTTTTAACAAGGTGGTCGCTGGGCTTGTGGTCAGTATACATGAACAGTGTGGGGAAGCAGGTAGGAAGGGATGCAAGTCTCATCCTTGTCTAGTGCAAACTGATGTTATAGAATCATAGAATACCCAGAGTTGGAAGGGACGTCCTGTTATTCTACTGCACCTAATAGAAACAAACCTATTTACACCAGCTGTTGCTCATCAGGGTAGCTTGGAAGGATTGGTTTTGTTGTATTGCACACTGTTACCCAGTGCAGATGGCATGGTTGGTGCCAGCCTGGGAGGGAATGCAGTTGAATTGGAGGAGAGGGATGATGCTCTTTGCTGAGTATGGGGACGGTAGCAGCACCTGCTGCTGAGGACCTCCCCTTTCCTCTGCAAAGTGTGCTGCTGAAACGGTACATTGAGAACCCTTCTGGAGGATATTGTGCTGATTCACTGGAATATATTCTGTCTTGGAGATGAGAAGCATTTACTCTCTGAGAAATGGTCAGTTGGCCTTTTTCGGCCACTGTGATCACTGTAGCAGGGTGTATGAGGGAGCTGGATGTGGCTCTTGGTGTAACACAAAGGGCAATAAAAACACTCATTTTGAGTTTAAGACCTATAAAATACTCTGACCAGACGTCTAATTGCATGTTCCGCCATAACAATTTGAATTAAATAATGCAATTAACGGCTAACAAATTGTCCAGCTGCCAATTTGAGGACTTGATGCTGTTCCCACCCTGGATGATGAGAAAGGGCCTGCACTTAGTTGAATTTGCTGTGCATCCTGAATGGAATACTTGGCCGGTATTACCTCAGGTGTGGAATGGTTAAGAGCTGCAGCCCTCCTGCAGCAAATGGCCTGCATCTGCATCCAGGATGGTTAAGAGGGAAGACTGCATGAAAAAATTGGCCGAGTTCAGGCCTAGAGAGAACACAAGCAAAGAGACTGCCAAACAGTCAGCCTCTGTGCTGGGAAGAACTTTACAGCCCTGGAGAGAAGCTGTCTTCAGGAGACTGAAGTGTAGGGCCTCCAGCTGCAGCCGTGAGGCCTGGTGTAGGACAGACCAGGCTCAAGCTCATATCTGCTTGCATCCATGGAGTAGGTGAGAGTGCAGTTTGGCTCACAACAGAAGAGATGAAGTGTGATGATGAAGATGTGAGATCCAAACTGATGGGGAGTGGTAAATGGAGGTTGTCTAGGTTGGGAACAGCTACTTTGGCACTGTGCTGCAAATGCTTGCTGAGCTTGGCAGGCATCCCCACACATCTATTATCAAAGGCAGCTGATAGATCTAAGAGAGTCAATGTGAGCGCTGGGTGATCTTTATTGACTGCCATCATGGATGGGTGAGGCTGAGCTTAGAGGTGGTGTGAGGGTGGTGCAGCCCTCCTGCTGGCAGGTCTGTGTGGGAGTGGGGTGGGCTGGGGGGCTGGAGCCTGGATGCAGGGCTTTGGTGGCTCTCCCCTGCCCAGCCCTATCTGCAAGGTCAGTGGATGGGGATGGAGAGGTGCCCATCCCTCCTCCCTCTCCCCCCAGCTCTCTCATCTCTGCTGATCAGGAGTGGAAAGATGCTCCCTCAGGTTGGGGGATGCACTGAGCTGTAACGTGGGTGACCATCTGTCCCCTGAGACAATGGTGCTGTTTGCACTTACATACTGCGGCTCATCCAGGAAGAAAGAGAAATCTGCCCCTGGTCATGATATAAAGCCACACTCTTTACTTACCTTTCTTTAGTTTTCTTTCCCCTAGTTTCTCCTTGTCATTGCCTACTGTGCTGGAGCCTATAAAACCTTGCTGTTCCTGTCGCTCCCACTCCTCAAGTGTGACTCGGAGCTGCTGTGTCCCTGCAACTCCCCCGACAGCCCCTCCTGTCACTAGCCACCCTGTCTGTCCTCTCTCTTTTCTCCATCTGTGTCAGACTGTCATTTTTTCCCTCTCCTTTTTTCCCTCCCCTCGCTGTCGTTCTCGGCATTTGCTGCTAGCAGCCTATCTCCATTGACTGCTAATGTCCTTGAATTGGCTCTTTCCATCCAGCCTGGCTAAGAAGGGAATTCTGCAGAAAGGTGGTGGTCACTGAGTGGTGGTGGCCTGAGCTTGGTGGCTGTGCAGTGGTGGAGACTTGCTGGAGCATGTGTCCCCAGTCCCCTCTGGGAAGTAGCCAGCTCCCTACTAAACCCCACTCCCTGAGGCCCTGCTCTCATGGGCAGATGCAGACAGGTGTGAGATCAGCACACTAGCCATGAGCCATGTGGCTGTGGTGTCCCGGCTCTGTGCCCTGGCTTGGAAGCTGGGCCACGTGCTCAAGGCTTTGCGCGTGCAAGTTGAGCCAACCCTGTAGTCTCAGCCTTGTTCCTGACCCCCAAACCATTGTGGGAGCTGTTTCAGCTTTACTTTCATAACTCAGTTTTGTTTATTGCTGCCTCCCCAGAGTAGCATAAATGCTGAAATACCACAAGGGCTTCCAGATTGCTTGTAGTTTGAAGTAACTGGTTGTCTTGAGAGGCAGACTGAACCAAATGTACCTCTTATGGGATTTCAGCTCTTAAAGAGTCACGGATGAAAAGGGCTAACATCAGTACAAATTCATCCAAGAGAAAGCTCCTGAATCCAGTGCTTGTAATGCTAGCTATGAGATTTGCCTCAACAGACAAGGAGAAGTAAGGAATGGAAAGAAAATGTGGTAAAATATTAACCTTCTGTTGTAACAGGCACCTCATAACAAACAGCAGCAGTTCTGTTTCATTGCATGGAAGAGGCAGGAATTCAATATTTGAGGGTGGAGGAGTATTTTCTTCCACGCAGGGGTTGATAGTCTCTGAAGTCAGAGATCCAAAATCTTTGCTTGCCTTCCATTCTCTGTTTATTGTTTGGGAGCTCACTAAAACACCATGAAAATGTGCTTGGCAAATCTGCATGCCCCATCAGTTGTACACCCCAAGAGGATGTTCCCTATGTTTGCTTATACCTTGTTCTTGCTTCTCAGCCAAAACCTCAGTACTCAAGTGCAGCAATAAGTCCCCATAAGAATACAAGGTCCTTATTTTCTATAAAATGTTCTATCAGCCTGCTAGCAAGCATTGCTAGCAAACACTGTTATCAATAATTAAGCTAAACCATGTTCAAACAAAATATGTGCTGTATGTATTACAGTCTTTTTTTCTATTCACACATTAATTGCCTTATGATGTAATTTTTTGCTTTGAGTACATCCCCTGGTTTTACGGATGGACCTGGCAGGCTCTACTCTGTGCATGTGTGAGATTCAGGCCAGGCCTTGAAAGTGTTTGTGTCACAAGTGAATTATATTAAAAAAGACACACTCAGAGAAGTGCAGCAGTAATAATACATTGCCTTTGTGATACTGCCTGATGCTCAGTGCCGCTGGCCAACTCTGATATTTCTTAATGAAAGATGTTATTTTCTTCCCCATAGCATTTTTTTTTTTTTGCTTGCTTGCTTTTTTCTTTCCTTGTGGCTCCTTTGATTCATCTCGATGTTGCAAGATCATTCCCTGTTTTGGAAATGGCTCTTTTCCCCATAGTGTAACCCACTGCTTAGCAGCCTCTCTGCTGGCAATTGCTGTTGTCTTATCTGGAACTCTCTTCGGATATAAGGTTTTAGTGACTGGGGGTGGCCTGGACTGTAGTTCACCCCCTTGCACAATAGAAGTCTCCAGAGGAAGACTTCTCGCTGTTTCTTTGTAGCATTTTATTCCTGTCGTACTACTGCTTTCTAGTTTCTCTTACAGGTTGGCCCTGTTGTCTTCCCTTGAGTGGATGACCTCTTGGTAACATAGTTTTATCATTGCTGGGTGCACAGAAGTGTTTTTTTCCCCTCGTCTTCTGTCCAGTGGGATCTCTGAAATCATATGGTACTTTGCAAGGGATGTGCACCCATACCAACATAACCAAAGACTTGGAAGGCTCCTGTTTTTTGTCCCATCGCACGAGGTGGCAATGCAGTTTTCTAAAGCTGCCCAACTTTTCCCTCTATTTATCACTTAATGAAATTCTAGTTTGAGATCTGGGAGATGGGGACAACGAAGGGTACTGGAATGGAGGACCAAGAAGCTCAGGAGCAAAATGAGCTCAGGGAATCAGAGAGCCGAGGTTGAGATAGTGTGATAGGGGAAAAAGCAACAGAGAGCAGGGACTGGTGACAAGACTGGGCAAGGCTGATGGAGCGATGAATAACTGGGAAGTGTGTACATGGGTGGGAAGAAATTAGCTGTGAAGATAAAGGCTGGGGCAATGAGCATGAGTGGAGACTGCGTGGGTCTTAACTGAATGCCATCCCTTTCTGTGGATGCAGAGATCCTGTGGCAAAACTATGTCAACATGCAATGAAAGATTGTGGGTTCAAAAAAAAAAATCCAGAGAAACCTAATAAAATATAGAAAAAAAACTACTACAAAACAAGCCTCAATAATCCTTCTGCACAGACAAAATAATGCTATTTTAAAACTGCTGATTTTTTTTTTCCACTGGAAGAAGAAATAGCTATACCTGCTATGGAAGTTTCAGCCCAAGCTGCCAGTCAGATGAAGCTTTAAGTGCCTGAGGAGGTTCAGGTTGGATATTAGGAAAGATTTCTTCTCAGAAAGAGCGGTGCTGCACTGGCACAGGCTGCCCAGGGAGGTGATGGAGTCACCATCCCTGGGGGTGTTCCAGAACAGTGTGGATGTGGCACTGAGGACATGGTTATGGGGATGGTGGGGACGGGCTGGCGGTTGGACTTTGTGATCTCAGAGGTCTTTTCCAATCTTAATGAGTTTATGATTCTGTAAGACTGACTGCTTGAAGGTAGAAAGAGCTTAGAGTGGGATTAATTAAAATTAGTGTTATCAGTGTAGCTACATACAACCTTCTGCCATGTAGCTTAGCTCTAACTGAAGCCTTGTCTTTCCCCTACAGTACAATAATTAACTCTTAAAGTAGGTACTTAAAAAAAAATCACAAAAACAAACAAACAAACAAAAAAAACCAAACCCAACACAAACTCCATCTTTGAGAACAATGACCCAGGACTTTTTCTAAGCAGAATTAATTGCATCACTCCACAGTGCGTTTGAGATGCTGTTATTTCGTTAACATGATGCATTTATAGCATATTGTGATATCTCACACATCCTTTAAATATCCAATAGCTTTTTGACTTTAAAAAATCTATTTCACACTTAGTGGAATGCCTGTAATGCATTTTTCTGGAATGTGTGGCAGATGTCTGGAGGAACTGTGTTTTCTCCCATATGGGGGTTATTTTACTGAAAAATGAAATAGGAATGACACTTCATTTGAATTCCCTGAGCTGTCACACCACGGATTCTCTGTCTGGGTGTGAGACGTGAGGTGAGATCATAGGTAGACCACTGAAGGCAAAATGTGTTCCCTTCTCTGGGTAAAGGAGAACTTCCCATGGAGAAACATGCTCCAGGGTTCATCTCATCTTTCTCCAAGCACTATAAGAGGAGCAGAACAGGCTGGGAAGACCTACATGGGGATATCCCCCTCCATAGGACTGTTCTGTATGATCTAGAAACGCAGAAGTAGCGTTAACTGTGCACTCGGCCCTTCCTTCATGAGGAGTAGGAAGATGGCATCTTTGAGGTTTCTCAATCCTTCAGCAGACTCCTTATTTTAGTGATCCAAGCTGTTGAAGTGAGAACAAAGCCAGCAGTTTGGGGTTGGATATTGCTGAATTTGACTCCTGGATGGAGTCATAAATTGCAATTGTTGTGGCCATGTCAGGCCATAACTGTACGCAATCACACCTGGCTTAGGGACAGATCCAGGTATTGCTGTCCACCAGCCATTCTTTGTGGAGGTTTGGTGGGTGTCTGTGTTGACACCTCTTCCTCTCTGCCATGTTGGAATGTGGCTTTCTGTCCCCCTGTCCCTGCACTGTGGTAATTCATGTCCCTGTGTTTCCTTTCTTCTGTTCCCTTCGGACACAGATTGAGCACTGAGCTTGTGGGAACCCCCTTTGAAACTAGGCCTTGTGTCAACATTTTCCATTTGAGATAAATGGAGTGGTGACAAACATCATGTGTTTCTGGAGGAGGTGAATGTATGTGCTTTCTCATGTTGGGACAACCAAGTTCTTTGTCCTGCCCCTCTCCTTGTGCTCAGCTTGAGCTTGGTTTCTGAGCAGTAAAAGTCCCCAAGGCTTATTTTGCTGCTGTAGCAATAAGTGTGTGTGAGATGTTTTTGGGCAGCATTTCTAAGGGACAGAAGTGTAGTCCCACGCAATGCTGTCACCAAGGGCTGTGTATCACTTGGATTAGGGGTGTATACCCGGGGATGCTACATAAGGGTGAATGGGTGGGTGGCCAAATGACCTGGGACCTTTCCCATAGGACAGGGGATGTCTGTTGTCCCATCAGAGGGAAGCAGAGGTGTTAAGTTGGGCAGCTCTAGCAGGAGAGCACTAAGTGATTATCTCCTTCCCAGGCCCCTTGATTTCTTTGGGTACTTCAGTGCAATTAGGCAGATTAATGTCATGCATTTGAGGCTTTGTCTTGTACCTATGGCATTACACACTCTTGTGTGCGCTTGAAGGATTTCCTTATCCATCACTGTGACACCTCTCAACTGGACACAGGATTATTCCTTTCTGAAGCACTTAGTTGCAGGCTTGCATTTGACAAAGGCACCATCAAGGACAGTTATGTCTCAGTCCTCTCCCCCCCTACTCCACATGCACACACTGAGATGCGGGCTGGGGTTAACTAACAGGTGATCTCAGGGAGCAGCGGTCAGACGGTCAGAGTGCTCTGATAATTGGACAGAAAAATGTGTGAAATACTACAGCAATATGTATATATTGCTTGTATGTATTAGCCCTTTGCAATGGTGATACATTCAGAATAAATGCATTTGAATAATAATGTTAATTACTACACAATAAATCTAAATGAGCTCTTTATCACTCTAATTTATGGGCATCTATAGAAATTGGTACTCTCCATTCTCCTCTTGCTGTCCCTGAAAGGTACAGGAGGATTAGAAGACATTTGCATTGATGAAGCTTAGGTAAATATTTAACCTACTGGCAAGTTCCTCTCTAATTATCACTAAGAGACTTGCTGTGCCTTCCCCTGTGTATCAGGCTGGGTGATGTCAGGGGGATATAGGGGAAAAGAAGAGGGAGGTCTCCACTAGCGCTTAAATTCCTGAGTTATCTCAGTTTTTTGCCTGGAAGTTGACAGTTTAAACTGGTTTGAGGTGCAGGGGGGAAAGTGTGGAGCTATGATGGGTATAGGTCATAGTGGAGGACATCCAGGGAGTGCTGTGTTTTGGGCCACCTGGAGGACACTAATGGGGATGGAAGTGACTAAAGTGCATCAGAAGATGGTTAAAAGCAGTGGATCACCAATGCAAGGAGCTGTGTTTTGATGGCTGCAGAGAAGCCCTTCCAACCCTTCCTCCACACCGTGCTGTGGTGTGATGCATTCAGGCAGCTAGTGAGGGATGCAAAATGTGATTTGTTTGAAAACAGAGCTACAGGGATTGGGGTTTATACCTGGGGAATGCTCTGCTGACCAGTGGCGAGGAGAGTCTGCTTTGGCAGAGGCGGGAGTGGAGCTGTGCAAGGTGGGCTGAGCCTCCTTAGGAGATATGGAACTCAAGGCAGGTGAGTGCTCAGACATGAGCGTGGATAATAAATTGACACAGCTCCATTAACTTGCAGAGAGCTCTACTTGTTAACCCCAGCTCAGAGCCTCTGGAGTTTCTCAAACTGGAGTATAAATCTTACAATAGGGAATGAGCTCTTTCTTGCATGACTTCATCCACCTTTCCTGTGTTGGTCAGGGTGAACATACTATAATGGACAGTCTTTGTGCTGTTTTCATGCACCTGTTTGAACCAGACATTTACTGAAATACAATGAAATCTGAGCTGGAAAGTTGGATTTGAGTTTCAGATTTGCTTGGTTTGTGCTTTATTCAGATCAGTCTCCTTTCCCCAAAACGCTCCTATCTCTCACTGTGTCCCCCAGCCAGGGAGGCAGCTGTTGAGCTGCCATTTCTCTGCTTTCAGGAGGCCCAGAGAGAGGAGGAGACAAAGAAGAACATCTCCTGCCTTCTCCTCTGATTGTAAGTGGGGAGCTGAGCTCCCAGCTGAGCCTGTGCTGTGCTGCCTGTGACACGGTGAGACATTGCTCTGGGGATACACTGGTGGTGGGAGTTGCTGGAGGTCAAAAGGAAGATCCAAGAGAAAAGGTGATGGCAAGCCCAAGAGTTGTGGAGGTTTTGCTTCAGGTATTTTGCTGGTCCTCTGTGTATTGTCTATCTGTCCATGTAGGGCAGAATTGCGGGGCAGGACCTCGTGGGGCAGCCAGGAGAGCTGGAGCATGGAGAAGGCACAAGAGAGGGGACTTGGGGAATAGGACAAGGCAGTGTACTGACGAGATGTGTGTGACTAAACCTGATGTGTTTCCATGGAATGTGGTTGGCAGTGAGACTCCCTTGTTGCTGCTTTAATCCCATTCAGGCAAAGAAGAGTTGTGAGAGAATTCAAACCAAAGCAGAATGAAGCCATCCTGTTTACTGCTGTAGCGTGTACGCCTTGGCCCCCACACCTTCCCCTGCCTGGGTGTTTCTATGACTTCTCTGGGTAAAACAGACTCTCTTGTACTTGGGATCCACCTCTGGCCCTGACTCAGCTCCTCAGCTGGGTGAGCCATGCTCTGTCCTATTGCAGAGTGCTGGGGACCAGCCCCATCAGATCTGACTGACATCCTCACCTAGTTCCTCAGCATCTTGCTCACACTGCTGCTCTGACTGGGGCCCAGTGTATCCCTACTGCATGTCTTTTTTTGTCGCTGATGACTGCTGCACATACAGGAGTCTCTACACAGCCAAAGTGCCCCTTACTCATCTGTGACTACAACCATCCTCATTCTCCATCAGAAAAATTGTTTCCTTTGTTCACTCTCATTGTTTGGTGGGGAAACTGTTGAGACGCAGTATTACCTGAGCATCTAACAGAGTAACAATCTGTAAGGAAGGACTGAAGGTGGCAATGGAGCCACAGCAAGGAATACTCCTCTCTTTTACCCAGGGGCACTCTGAGTGAAAAGAAACCTTTCCATTTTGTGCTTTCAGGGATCAGTTCAAACATGCTTCACTTGAGAAATCCACAGCTTGAGCTTGGCTACAGGTGACCTGGCTCAGTGTAGTCATAGAATCATTAAGGTTAGAAAAGACCTAAAATCACCATGTCTGTCAGCCCATCCCCACCACGCCCACTGACCATGTCCCTCAGTGCCACATCCACATGGTTCTGGAACACCTCCAGGGACGGTGACCACACCACCTCCCTGGGCAGCCTGTTCCGAGGCAGCACTACTCATTCTGAAAAGAAATTTTTCCTACCATCCAACCTCAACTTCCCCTAGTGCAACTTAAAGGCATTGCCTCTTGTCCTATTGCTGTTACCTGGGAGAAGAGGCTGAACCCCACCTCCTTGGAGACCCTGACACCCTTCTGTCCCGCCCAGGCTGCCCTCCCCTGTCCTCTGTATCTGTAGGTTCTCTGTGCAACTTTGCCAATGGGTTTCTCTCCTACACATCAGGCTGCTGAGCAACTCATGCCCGTACTTGATTATTGAGGGATTTAATGGGTGTCTGAAGTGTGGATTAAGAATGAAAATAAAACATAAAATGAATCAAAAAGGAGATGAAGAGGCTGAAGTTTAGAAAGGAACTGGGAGAGAATGTGAAAGCAAGGAAGAAGAAATTGAGTTTGAGACTTGATTACTCTGGAGGCAGAGTGGAGAAGAAGGGAAAATAGGCTTAATAGGGTAGGAGAGAAGAATGAAGGGAAGTGGATTGAGGGAAAGGAGGGCCAAGGGAGCCCTTGCCCAGGCAGGCTTCCAAGGGCCTTGGGCCTGCTGATATTCTGGCAGGGCTGGGCTGAAGCAGATGGGGAGAGAAAAACTGCAAGTCTGAAGGCTGCATGAAATATTTAAGATGCTCCATAGAATTAGTTTCTTGGTAGTGGTGAGATGTTGGGCAGGAGGAGGAAAAGAAAAGGTTTGGCTGATAATGGGAAGACTGAAAAAATTCTGCCATCATGCAGCTCTGCTTTACATCTTTCTTCTTACTTCTTGTTTCATCTTCTGTACAGGTGACATACTGTTTCTTTACATTGGATACAAGGAAAAATTTTGGACACTGAAGATTTATTTTGCTTCTCCTTCACTACTCACCTCCTTTCCATTTTCTCCATCCCCTAAACTGAATGCATTCCTCAGACCATCATTAATATAATCAGTGTGAGGTCTTGCTCCCTCCTTCCTACTGCTAAAGTAGGATATACCTCTGTCCCCTTTGGGCAGTAACACCCCTTCTCCCTCACTTCCCTGTACTGCAGCAAGGGACGCAACTCAGGGAGTTATCTCCTCCAACCGTTTCCTTCCTCTCACCTTGTGCATCATTCCTTTGACTGTCTTCTCCTGGGGAGTCGGGAGACTTGAAAAATGCTCAGTGCAGTGAAGCCTGGGGCTCATTTGTGGTAATTACAAAGCTACAGAAAGGTTTGGGTTGGAAGGAACCTCTGGGTCTATCTGATCCAACCCCTACTTAAGCAAGAACACCCAGAGCAGAGTGCCCAGGAACACGTCCAGGTGGCTTTTGGAGATCTTTGAAGAGACTCCACAGCCTCTCTGGGCAACCTGTGCCAGTAATGCAGCACCAGCACAGTGAAGATGCAGGAGAACCTGGTTATGAAAATATTCACGGTGAACTTTTTGTTGACTTGGACGGTGGAGGCAAAGCCCTAGAAGAAGTGGAGAGTCCTCCCAGAGTTCTGGGGATCCAAGCAATGGCAGAGGCCATTTTCTCCTCCTCGACCCTACAAGAGGATGGGCATGCTAGCTACAAGTACCGTGCTTGTATGATACCTTTACCCTTTGCTTCTCCCTTTCTCCTTTCTTCCCTGCAAATGGCAGAGGCGTTGCCTTCAGACTAGATGTGTGCAATCACTGTGACCTAGTTTGAGAGCTAAATCCAGCTGGGGGGAAAAACACAGTCATTAAGTCAATAGATACCAATGATACTCCCCCCAAAAAAACCAGTGTTAAATTCATTTAGTAATTTAGATCAGGTTTTGTTTAGGTTGAACATAAATAAACCTGAAACCTTCAGCTGTTGCTGCTTTAAAAGTAGACAACTATTCAGGCTTAATCTTGAATCTTTCAGCTCTGGAGACTCCATTTAGAGGTGGCATACTGCACCTAGCTTTCTGTGATCTTGCTGTGCATGGTGCATCCTACCTACCGGTTTGCTGCCTTCCGCCTTCACACAAACCACACTTGACATTTTCTAAGAGGGTGGAATTGTTTTTCCTACTGATTCACCCAAGTTCTGCAGGTGTCAGGTCAGCAAGTGCATGTTCACCCTTTTATTGGTGGCAGGGAGGATCTGAAGTACGCTTGGCATGGTTCACAAAGCAAATGAGTCTGGATTGTCAATCTCAAGCTTTCGATCACAAACATCACAATACACAGTTGAGTAGACAAATATTACTGTATTAAAGGCAAAATTTGCTATAGGTCCTTTCAGCAGAAGAACAGAATGACACTAGCACAAGTTTAATAAAGGTGAAGGAGTGAGCAAAAAGTAAATGCTATCTTAGATGACAAAATAGCAGGCTTTAATAATGAACTCACATTCTTCCCTAGGAATGATGGCTTCCAATAAGCTTGAGCTGGTTTTCCACCCTTTGATAATCACAGCCAGAAAACATTCAGAATTTTTTTTTTCTCAGGGGACTTTTTGTAACAGGATCCTAGGTACTGAAATATCTGGTTAATGCATTTGATAAAACATCCACAGTGTGAGACAGCAGCACATTGTTCAATTTCTTCTGAAGATGAGACCTGCATCTGCATATGCAAGAGCAGTATGGCACCTCACATAGCTCATATCTGAGTAGATTACATATGGGAAGGCTTTGTGTTGATGCTATCTCAATTATACTGTATCAAGATTGGTATCAGTATTTCTTTAGCTTTCATCTAGCGTCATATTCTCTTTGGCTGTTCCCATTTGCCCCTCATTAGGAGGAACCCAGGAAGGGAGGGTGAATACATGAACCTGTTTGGCTCAGGGTGCTGGTAAGCTGACAGCGGTTGGTGGCTGGAGGAGTACCTAAGGGAAGCACTGTGCCTGCTTATCCCATTTGTTCACACTTCCCTGGGCAGCTGTGTTAAAGCTTGGGCTGGGCAGCCCTGGTGTCTCATCAAACAGCTCGAGATGCCCATTTGTTTCACTTACACTGCTCTGCCTGCTCTCTGACTTGTCTAGGTTTTCTGGGAGTCTGTAAACACTCATTTCCTTCGGTAAACATCCTCTGCTTAATTCTTACCATCACTTTTCCACTCCTTCACTTTCATGCTGGTTGCCCTTCTGAGTGTTCCCAGTAGAGGGGACAGCAGATTTCCAGCTTTGGAGACAGCAGAAGCTGCTCCAGTCTGCTCAATGCCTCTCAGTGGGAATAATTTCTGACTCCTGTCCAGTAACCTTCCTAGAGTGGTAAATACAGGCTCTGACTCCCCTCTCCTTTCTAAATAGATGTAGTATATGGAGACGAACAGCTTGCTTAAGGAGGATGGAACCCCTCAAGTGGGAGGTCACCTCTCTCTTGTCTGGGTAGGTTGGCCTTCTCTGGCTCATCTGGGCACACTGCATTCTGTTATGGCTTGTTTTGGGTTTGTTTTCCATGCCTCTCCTCAACTGTTTACACACCTTTGGTTTAAGAATTTAAGTAGTGACCTCACCTGGAGTACTGAGTCCAGACCTGGGGCCCTCAGCACAAGAAGGATGCAGAGCTGTTGGATTTGGTCTGGAGGAGGGCCGTGAAGTTGCTCACGGGGCTGGAGCACCTCTCCTGCAAAGCCAGGCTGAGGGAGCTGGGCTTCTTCAAGATGGAGATGAGAAGTCTCTGGGGAGACCTCACTGTGGTGTTCCAGTATTTAAAATCAGGAGGGGGACCAACATTTTTCATGGTCTAATAGTGATAGGACAGAGGGGAATGGCGTTAAACTAAAAGAGGTAAGATTTAGGTTAGACGTTAGGAAGAAATTCTTTACTCAAAGGGCAGTGAGGCGCTAGCGCAGGCTGCCCAGAGAAGCTGTGGGTGCCCCATCCCTGGAGGTTCAAGGCCAGGTTGGATGGGGCCCTGTGCATCCTGAGCGGGGGGGTGGCAGCCCTGCCCACAGCACGGAATGGGACTGGGTGGGCTCTGAGGTCCCTTCCAACCCAACCATTCTGTGATTCTATAGCCTTTTCTTTTTGGCTGTGATACAGACTCTGGTTGCAAAGTAAGATCTGTACCAATGAACTAACTAGTTGGAGGCTCAGCCATGTCTTGAAGTTCATTTGAGGACAAACCTGCTCCATAGAGAACAAGTGCACAGGCAGTCCAGCAGCCTGAGGCTGCTTTAGGAACACACTGCCTGGACTGAAGACTTACTTTCACTGTACAAAAGCCCAAACCTGTTGCATTACTTATACATGCCCTGCTTGTGGCTTTGCACCAAACCTGCAGCATTTTCTGTACTCTCACAACAGCTCAAGCTCCCACAGGCTGAGAAGTTCTGATTTAGTCATAACACCAGTAGCTGTCAGCAAACAATGCATGTGCTTCACAGACAACTGCTTTTTTTTTTCTGCTTTTGGTGAGTATCTGCATGAGAAATGTTTGAGTTCTTGTGTCTTTTCTTGTCAAGTTGTACTCAAAATTAGTTAGGTGTTACTTCCTGCAGACTGCTCCTCTCATCCTCCTAGCCTAAGGCTTCTCTATTTAATGGGCTTACCATTTGGTATGGTTCCCATGTCCACTTCTTTAGATTCAGCACTGTTTGCAGTTTCACTGATCAGTTTTCTAGAGCCCTGCTTAATTTCCAGGATTGCACCTAAACATACTGCAGGAGTCTGAAGCTGAGAGAAGGACAGTGACCTGAAAGGGTGGGGTCAATAAACACAGGCTTTGATGGGCATCTGGAAACAACCCTGTAAAGGACGGAGAGATATTCAGGGGTGGTTATTAAATAACTTAATAAAAGGAGTAGAAAAATGCTGCCTGCTGTTTGCCTTTAGATCAACTGGGTAAAGTCTGTTCCCAATCCGTGTGAGCTGATGCTTGCTTGCAGGTGGTGTAATGACAGTAGTATAGCCTAATGCCAGTGGTGACAAAGATGACCAAGTATTCAGAGAGGTCATCTGTGGAAACAATCCTCCGCCTTAACAGAAATAGCTTATAGAGGTAGAGAAGGAAAATGAAAAAAATGTGTGGATTAAGCCAATGTTAATATTCTTCATTGGGAGTTTGAGGAGGATGGTGAGATTTCAAGTGGGGTACTGGGAAAAAATTATTCCCAGAGGAGTGGTGCTTCACTGGCACAGGCTGCTCAGGGACGTGGTGCAGTCACCGTCCCTGGAGGTGTTCCAGAATCGTGTGGATGTGGCACTGAGGTACATGGTCAGTGGGCATGGTGGGGATGGGCTGGTGGTTGGACTAGGTGATCTTAGAGGTCTTTTCCAACCTTAATGATTCTGTGATTCTATATTGATGGGAGGAGGCACTCAAATTGGAAAAAATATCTGACTTCCTTAAAAAGCTGCTTGGAGGAAATACGAAGTTGTAAAAGGTATTTTTTAGTACTAAACTGAATTTCAGAGCATGGAAATGATTGTTGAATGAGGTAGAGAATGATACGAACTGAGATTGCTTAAGGGATGGTTCACTTGCTGGTGGGTTGCACAGCTTGGATGGGCAACGGGATAGGAAGGTAGTTGATTATCAGCATCTGCCTGAGCTTTCCCTGTGTTATTCCTGTCTGTGAAGGAGGCAAGATGAGAAGCCCTGATTAGAAGGAGGGATGAATATCATGTTCCTCAGAGAGGAGGCTTGTAGGCAGAGTGCTATAGTCTATATGCAACATTGTGTTGAAGCCTCTCTCGTAGTAGAGTATAAACATATTTGTCCTCTCCCAAAATCAATCTCTCCATCTGTTTTATTTTCTAGGACCTTGGTTCTTATCTAGTGTTTTATCACTTTGATAGCTCTTACCTTGTTAAGAATGTCTGTTTTTCACTCTAATCTCTTCACGTCACCTCCCCTGGGTGCTCTCTCCTTTGTCTCTTACAGTTCTCTGTGACTCCTCTATTTGTTTCCCCTCTCACTGATACCTTTTAGCCTCTGTTGGCATTTCTGCTTTCCCTTGGAACAGTGGTGAGGAGGTGCTGTGTGGTGGTTAGGGGGAAGGGATACAGCATGATACAGAGCGATGCCGTGGTGATCTGGTGTCCCCTGGGTTGCGAGCTGGCCCCTTCAAGCTCCCTTTGTAACCTAGGCCATCTCTGACTTTTGGTGGCATGGGCAAACCAGCCTGGAGGAAAGCCTCCACTCTACAGTCATGGAAGAGAGAAATCTATGGGGGACAGCATCTGCCCCTAGCGTGGCAGGTGATGTTCAAGAGATAGTAGTGGTGGTCCTCTTACCTTTGTCCTGGCCCTCTTCAGACATCTCCCCTCCTCCAAGTCCTGATGCACAAGGGCAGTTTGAGTAGTAGTGAAGAGACAGATTACAGTGTGTTCAAGGAAGAGAGAGGGCTTTACAAGCAACGTTAAGACAGTCTGGAATAACCATGAATCAAGGCTGGCCAGGACATGGGAAGAGGTTCCTCTCCCCAAAAAGTAACGGGTAATGTTGGTGGTAGGTTAGCAGTTGGATTTGATGATTTTAAAAGTCTTCTCCAACCTTAATGATTCCATGAAATGCCAGGGCTGGCTACAGGAATGTGTCACCTGCAGCCTGTGCAAGGGTCCCCTCTTGCATGGGCTCCACCAGCAGTGCTAGCAAGACATGGGTGCATAGAAAAGGTTTTTTGTTCAGCCATGACCTCCGTGTGGAGCGTCTGCAGGGCTGAGAGCATGGGTGTCCTCAGCACCTTGGTGTCACAATGGATCTCCTGAGCTCAGGTGAGTGCTGTGCTGATGGACACAAGTCATTTCAGAAAGCCTGCTTCCCTGGGAGCAGTGCATTTGGGTGAGAGTGGATTTCTGAAATTCAGGCAGACCTGTCTCTGGGGGTGAGATGTGGAGGCAAGCTGTCTAGAACAAGTGTCTTCCCTGCTAATGCCCAAGGCAGGTAGGCTGGCTGGCTCATCCAAGTGCTGGTTTCCCACTGATGATGAGGAAGGAAGCCTTATTTACTAGCTGAACCTGCATCCCTATCTTCTCTTGTGCTCCCTGCTTTCTGGCTGGAGCAATGTGAGGGGAATCTGAATTGGTGTGTGTGTGGGAGATATGTGCCATTATCACTGCTGAACGTGTATCGCTTGGTTATCCTCCTGTTGTACAGCAGACAGTTCTGCTCTTACTGACTAATAATGGCAATGCTGTACCAGAGGTGTGCCTGTCGGTGGTGGGCACCCTGTCCTTGTTTGCTCTCATCAGAGATAAGAGCGGCATTTTGGATGCCAGTAGTTAAGTGCTTTGTTCCCTGGTACCGGTCACCATAGGTGATAGAGCTGTTGGTGGAGCAACCTACATGTGTGAACATGTGTCTGCTCAGGCATAGAGATGCAACGAACTTCTTCCATCTCTTGAGCTATTCCTGCTGCTGCCTCTTCTCTGCCTTCATTCCCCAGATCCTCTCTGTTATTTTGCCTTGGCAGGAAGAGGTGTTCCAGTGTGCTCAAGGCTTGAAAAAACACAAGCAAAATTGGAAACGTTTCAGCTTTTTTTATACATGTTTCAATTTTTCCTTGCAGTTTACAGCGCTAGACGCACTGGATCTTATTACATAAAGATGTTGTTTCTTGTCATTAATCCAAGGCATGGTGGCTGTTCTTGGCACTTTCCTTCTAATTTGCTGCTCTCCTTGGTGAATAGCTATCACATCACACACAGCCACTTTCTACGCTTCCTACTTTAGCCCTATTAATAGCATTTTCTCCTTTACCCTAAGGTCAGGGAAGCATCTTTTCCTATCTTATCTTATTCCTGATATAAAATAAGTCTGCCAGCAGAAGCAATGGCAGCCCACTGGGACCTGGCCTCCTCTTACTGGAAAGCACAGGTCTGCCTGGGGAGCAAGGCTTTCCAGGTCAGCTCACTTAGCTTGGGCAAGAGTCACAGAGCTCAGTTCTGTGTCCACTGGATGCAAGCATTGGACCTATGGTCACAGGCATGGGCTGAAGGTTGGACTAGGTGACCTTAGTGGCCTTTCCAACCTTAATGGTTCTATGGTTCTATGGACGTGCCACTCAAAAATACTGTGAGGCTGGCTTTCTCCAGCAATAAAATATTTTTCAGACCTCAGTTGCTCATTCTCCTATGAATATTACTTGAATATATCAGTGCTAATGTTTTGGTATTTTTCTTGCCTAAATCAGGGAGGTGGTGGTGTCACTGTCCCTGGAGGTGTTCAAGAGATGTGTAGATGTGGTACTTAAGGATGTGAGTTAGTGGGCAATATTGGTGGCAGTTGGACGGTTAGACTAGATGATCTTAGAGGTCTTTTCCAACCTCAATGATTCGATGTTTAAAGCTGTGCCATGCACAAGGGTGATCTTTCAGCCAGACACTGATTGCTGGATGAGCTGTCCTGCTGGAAAAAATTTAGGGCCAGAACCGTCCAAATTCTCCTCTTACACCCCCCTGAGGTTAACCTTATATAGAAGAGTCCAGTGACATATCTCACACTCCTCTGAAGAAAAGTCCATCATGCTCCGCCACCTGTTGTGATGGCTAATTAAGATGCTCTTGAGCAATAGAAGAAGCTGGGAAAAAGGGGAGGATGGAAAAACAAGGAACTGTTGCAAAACCAAGTGCTCCAGCATTCAGAAATGCGGGATTAAGGTGGCTGGTGTCTTTCAGTATGTGCTCACAGCCCATGTGTTTTCCCAGCAGTCTTCTGTTCTGTCAGGTGCTGGAACGATGGTGCTCACTTAATAAGCAGCCAGATTATACTTTGTTTTCCTGTGTTTGTTCGATGTGTGGCTCTAGGCCTTATTGACAACACACTGTTTAAGCCCTGTGCTGTGCTGAAGACAGGATTATTGATTTCCTCATGGTCTTTTTTTTATCACTGTAGTATCTGAGTGCTCATCATTATAGAACCCAAGTGCTTCACAAACATTAATTTATCTTTACAACACCCCTGGGAGGAAAGGGCTGCTCCCAGCTCACTATTTATACAGAGGGGATGGCAGAGTGCACAGATGGAAATTAAAGCCATCCAGTAATTTTGAAATCCTAATTAGAGATCCTGTGTACAAGTTTTTCAGAGTTTATATATAGCACTTTTTATGCTCAAAGTGGGAAGCCTTCAGGTGCAGAAGTGAGCTATCTGTACTCCCTTGAGCTGATCTCAGGACTTCTGTAGAGCATAATGTAAATAACAGAGTTGGTGACTGCAGGTTAAAATATTTTATTTTGTGCAGGAAGGCGAGGCCTGAAGATCTGAACTCCATACTCATTTTCAGCTGCAATACACCTATCCTTCCTGCAGTGTAGTGCTATGCATTTGGTCTCTCCTCAATGCTCTGCAACAGTAGGAAGACAGCTGTTTTTAATGTCTTTTATCTGTGTAGTCTTAGTTCATTTCTAGCTGTTCCTGTCCTTCATGCTGAACAAAGGGAAAAATAGTAAAGGAGCAGAGCTTGGCACCACTAGTAATGCTGTAAGTACATGGATCCAATTGGAGCTAGACAGACAACCTTAATTCTAGCATTCCCTTACTTTTGTGTCAGACATTCAACTCCAACGATACTCTCAGCATTAGAAGGTATGTGACTGTATAATTCTGGTGATCCTCTGGGTTTTCTACGTGTCTAGTGAAGTAAAATGCAAACCAACCCACAGCACCATCCTGGAATGCAAATGTAGCTCCTTGGCTAAAACTTGTAGGCGCCCTCAGTAGACTTCAGCCATTTAATAAAAATGTTGAATTTATACCCTTCATGTGGCTAAGCAAAAAGATGTGCCTGTTGCCTGTTAGGGCTTTTTTGAAGTATATTGGGAAGGCAGAGAAAGTTATTGCCAGCTGTACCCGGCGGCGTGATGGAGGGAGCACAGGTCTCATAGATTGATTTCTCCTTCAGTCTGTCCTGCTCTGTTCTTTGCTCACCCTTAATTCTCATTCCACTCCTATCTTGCTTGTTCTGTCTGCTCCCTGCAGTACCGTTTCTTACTCAGATGGAAGGGAGTCTCAGTCTCTTCCTCACCTCCCATATGCATTTCCCTTTTATCTCAGCCTCATCAGGCTCTCGGAATCATTCTTTCCCCCTCTCTTTACTCAGATGTTGTGTTCTCTGCACTCAGAACGGAAACAGTCCTTCTCTACACTGCTGTCCTGAAGACTGGAGCAGTGGGGCACACATTTTTCCATGCTCAGCACTCTTCTGATCCCATGGTGACATCTGGAAGGATGTCCCTGTGGGCCACCATAGCAATGGGTTATGAGATGGTGCACTGTGGACTTGGGAGAGAATAGCATGTTCTTTCTGGCTGACCCAGGTCATGTGTGCTGGCACAAGAGAGTGACTGTATGGGAAACTTCTTAATGGGGTTTATTTTATTATCAAAATTTTAGAGTAGAGAAATCTGAATACTTTGATTTTGAGCTTTTGGAGCAGACATCCTGCCCTGCAGTATAAGTTTGTCTTCCCAAGGTGCCCTTCCCATGGCAGTGAGACATCTTAGCTCACCTGGCCATTGGGACTTGCTGCTTCTGGTTGCCAAAATAGCTGTCCTGCATTACAGAAGGGCTGTCAACAGGGATCTTAAAGCAGAGAGAAAGTTTGATTGCTGAGCGAGTGTCTGAGAAACCCATGGAGCAGCATTTTAGAATCCAAACATTTCATCTATTTTGCTCCAATAAATATTTTGATTTCATGCCAAAAACTATGGATTTCTCTCTGAGGGGGTGAAGAAACATTTTTCTGACCTGCCTCACTTTGCAGTACATAATTGCATTGCTGTTCCAGGGCTAGCAGCTTTACTTTTTGACTTCTCGCTGTTGCTGTTTGATCTCAGCCATACTGTTTGATTGCCTAAATGATGGCTTTATATGTCATAGTAAAATTTTAGTTTATTTTGCCTCTCTCCCAGCTGTATTTGCAACTCTGGTGTTTGCTTGGATTTGGATAACAGATGTCTTGTGGGGAAAAAGTCCTTGTTTATCTAGTTGTTGGCATCTGTGATAGAAAAGCGAATCCTTCCATTGGAGCATTTCTAAGATCCAGCAGAGATGGATGTAGCTCTTTATTGTCAACTTTAACTATGTTTTAGACATACATATTTGCTGTGTGATGGGATGTCTGGTTCTCTGTGTGCATCTTGATGAGGAGGTAAAAGGATGAAATTTGTGTTGTAGAGAAATTCTTAAATTTCCTAGCTGAGAATTGGACTCCCGTGTTTCTATTTGCAGCAAATGATCAAGTCTGCCATTGGAGCTTTTCTCCCCATTGCAGAATTGAATCAATTGTTACATGCGTTTTCCAAGTGAAGACTGACTGCTATGCATTTGAGTAAGTGCTTTTTTTTTTCTAGGTGTTGCTGGAGCAATCTGTCTTGCTCCATTTAGCAGAACATTCCCCTCAGATTTCTTCCCTCAATGGCTGATGCCATCCCCATTTGCTTCTGCTGCAAGCTACCATTGGGAAACTGCTAATTGCAGCTTATGCAAAATCAGGCATGTCTTTGTCATTCAACTTGAAGTGCTGCACATTTGGATGTGGGGAGAGACAGCTGCACTATGAGGGCTGTATCTGCACATAGCTGGGAGGTGGGCACAGCTCTGCGTGCCTGAGCTCTCAACTGTCCCACTGTGAGCAAAGTCAAAGCCATGCAGCTACTTCTGGCATGAAATGGAGTAGTAAGTCATGTTGAAGACACAGGGCTGAGTGTTATGCTAGTGTGATACCACAGCTTCCAGCTGGATCTGAGCACCAGTACAGAATGAAAATTGCTTGCCAGATACTGTGCAGGCATTGCTTTTGTGCAGAACTTGTCAGAGCTGAGCACCAGTGAGGCCATGGAAAGCTTGGTCCTCCCAAAGTGGTGAGAAGATGACCAGGTGCTGTCTGCTCCAAAGCAAAGAGAGACACTGAGGCCCTGGAGCTTGCCTAGTGAAGGGCAATGGAACTGTGAGGGGTCTGGAGCACAAGTCTGATGGGGACCGGCTGAGGGAACTGGGGTTGTGCGGTCTGGAGAAGAGGAGCTCAGGGGAGACCTTACTGCTCTCTACAACAACCTGAAAGGAGGCTGTGGTGAGGTGGTAGTTGGCCTCTTCTATGTAACAGTGATAGGATGAGAGGGAGGTGGTGGAGTCACCGTCCCTGAAGGTGTATGGGGAGGTCCTTATATTGCACCAGAGGAGGTTCAGTTTGGAAATGAGAAAAAATCTCGTCTTAGAGTGGTGCTGCACTGGCACAGGCTGCCCAGGGAGGTGGTGCAGTCACCGTCCCTGGAGGTGTTCCAGAACTGTGTGGGTTGGCACTGAGGGACATGGTCAGTGGGCATGGTGGGGATGGGCTGGCAGCTGGACTAGGTGATCTTAGAGGTGTTTTCCTACCTTGATGATTCTGTGATTCTATGATCTCTGTGCTGGCCTTCTGCCCATAGGAGATCTTGGCCACATGTGACTTACTCAGGAATGTCCCTCTGAAGTAATGCTGGCATGTCTGTGGACGTGCTTGGCTGTTTTCTCAGTTTCTATTCCATCTGGAAATAAAGGGCGTTTTTGCTACCCCTCTTGCACCACAACATAGACATTTTCAGATGTGCGAAGTGGATTTATTGAACTGCAGGTGAAACAAGCTCCATTATCTTTTCAGCTTTGCCATCGTATATTCTGGTCGAGGTGCTGCTCCAAAGCACGCTCTTAAGAGGAGCCTGCAGCAATCTGTTTGATATTTATGAGCTTGTAATTTTATATCAGGGAATTTATTATTCTATATTAAAAGGCAGGCATAAAATAAACCAAGCTAAAGGGCACACAACCTTTCAAAAGGTTTTCAACCACTTAAATCTTTCTCTCTCTCTCTCTCCCCTATATAATACTGTGTTTGAAAGCAAGATAACAAAACACCTGGACATGGTTCCTTTTAGCTTTTTGTGGAGACTGGCTGCTGCTCTTGAGGGAGGAACAAAACAGTTTCAGTACTTTTTTTGGGGGGAAAACTGCTGGCAGTGCAGCCAACTTATTTAAGACACAGTACTAATCTGGGCAGTTGGTCAGTGTTGAACAGCCCAAGTACCTTTTGACATCTCTCAAAGCAGTTGCTGGAGGCAAGCCATGTTCCAGCGCTTTCCTGAAGTGGTTTTACTGTCTAATGGTAGATTTGCTGTGTTTTTAGTCCACGCTTTATCACACTCACAAATCCTCATTTATTCACTTTATGCTCTGATGTGGCTATTTCCTCCTCAGCTTTCATTCTGCTTCTATTTTTCCTCTTAAGCCACATTCAGTCAGTGCAGGCCACATCTCAGAAAAGTGGTTGACCAGAGCACAGCTGTTGCTTGAGTCCTAGGTGGACATGGGTGGATCATAGGTGAAATCTGCCAGGATTTCATTAGGAAGTTCTGTGCATGTGAAGTCATCCTTAATTGGACTCCTGAAACAGAGCTGAGGTATGACTTTTGTGCAGAGATAGGCTTGCCCCACAAGGAAGAGCACTAACAAATGTCCATATAGCTTCTTGCACCAAGGTACTGATGGACGATTGGACTAGATGATCTTAGAGGTCTTTTCCAACCTTTACGATTCTGTGTATACTGTAAAGCTTTGCATATAAATACATGCCCACCCATATTGGGTTACTTCGCATATACAACCATGTAATGATTGCTTTCATGTGTGCCTGAATCTGCTGTGCACAAATTTATCATGTGAAAAATGCATTTCTTCACTGTTTTTGTGTGAATGAACACATTTATCAGCCTGTAGCTTATCAAAGAATCATAGAATCATATAATAGTTTGAATTGGAAGGGACCCGTAAGGGTCATTGAATCCAGCTCCTGGAATCCTAAACTCCTGGACCAGGCTCAGAGCACCCTAGTCTAGCTGTAGGTGTCCCTGTTCATTGCAGGAATGATGGATGAGATGGCCTTAAAGAGACCCTTCCAGCTGTAAAGGTCATCCATTCCAACTGCACTGCAGCGAACAGGAGCACCTGTGTCTAAATCAGAGTGCTCTGAGCCTGGTCCAGGAGTTCAGGCTTCCAGGAGTTGGATTTGATGATCCTTACGAGTTCATTCCACCTTGGGATACTCTATAATTTTATATGTGGGTTATTTGAGCTGAACACAGTGCAAGATTTAAATGTCTGTATGAGAATATAAAGAACACAAGCCTGTGAGGGAATTCCTGTGTATTTGAGGAGACATGTGAATGGTGGGTTGGTTTTTCCAAAAAATAAAGTCCTCCCAACCCACTGGTGATTGGACACCTCTTAGGACCAGATAGTCTTGCCGTGCTGTGGTCTGAACATAAATGGATAAGTGAAGTATTAAAAGCCAAAGCCAGTAAGATTTCATACTGTGGGAGAGCACTTTAAATTCTGTGACACTTATCTCAAAAAGTGGGTTTGAGAGATCACAGAAATTAGCAGGAAGCTTGTCCTGGGAAACCTGTGATGGCAGTGTATGCTGACCAGTTCTGGGTTGTGATGTTGTGTGACTTCTTGCAAGCTGCTTCATCTCAGGACTCTTTTGATAGCAGAGCAGAGATACTTTACTATAATTACAATTGTAATGCATTTACTAGTTAATACATATATATTCTCAGCAGAGCTTGTCTGTAGGGTGCTCTTAACCACTTGTAATGTCACTTTCGCAAGGTTTTGCCATGAATAAAGTGGAATTACACAGGGGAAAACCAGACCCTGTTCTCTAATTGTTCCCTTAATGGCTTAGCCTAATTAAAAAAGTGTTATTAAATAATTAAAATGCACTATTTTGTAATTCTGTAACAATCTGAGTAGTTACTCTGCAAGACCTGAAGAAAAGATTTAAAACCAGGTAGAGAGCTCTTTGTTGATGTATGCAGAATGCATGCACGGTCAGTAGTTCAAGCTTAACACTTCTTTGTTGCCAGAATGCTTGCATGTATGTACATATAATCTCCTCTCTCTCTTGGGGACTTGATTTTCCTCTTTAGCAGTGGGTTTTCTCAGGCAGTGTTCACACTTGATGGCTTTACGTAAATCTCATGAATCACTGGATAGCCATATTTAAGACTGCCTTCAGTAACAGTCAGGCTCTGACTTTGTAGGAAGCTTAACTTTTTCCAACTCCCCAGACTTTATATATATATTGATTTTTTTTTCTGTTTCTCTACGGGAAGAGTGTATGTGTGGACTATCTAGCTCTTGAGCCCCTTGGTCCTACTTCTGTCCATACTGACAGAGGAGTAATGTAAAGCACTTGCAAGGAGGCCACGTAACATAGAATGGTTGGGTTGGAAGGTACCTTCAAGCCCACCCAGCCCCAGTCCCACCCCATGCTCTGGGCAGGGCTGCCACCCCCCAGCTCAGGCTGCCCGGGGCCCCATCCAACCTGGCCTTGAACCTCCAGGGATGGGGTGCCCACAGCTCTCTGAGCAGCCTGTGCCAGCACCTCACCTCCCAGTGCAGACTTAAAAGACCACAGAGAGGCCCCTGCTGCGTAAATCTGACATCAGGGACTCATGTGACTGTTTGGCCCTGGGACAGGAGAGACCTCACTCTCTGCAGAGCCCCTCTCTGTGCCCTCTGTATGGGTCTGCATGTCCATGAGCCCTGTATGCATTAATATCAAGTTCCCCTGACAGAAAGGAATCTTCACCCCTTGGCAGCCTATACTGATGAGTATTTTGCCACAATGGGGATGAAAATCAAATCTGAAGCAATGGCTTCTTTTAAAATTTTATTTCCCCTGGTGCTCTGCCTCTGAAGTCCTCCAATAGCTGACCTCCAGCCCAGAGGTGTCTTCCACCTCCTCTTCCTCCTGCTTGGAGACACTTCCCTATCCCAAGTCGGTGACTCAGCAGTCATTACCTCCATCTTCATGCAGCTCACGAGGGGAGGGCGGCTTGGCGGAGAAGCCCTGCGCTCCTCCGCAGGGCCTTGGAGACAGCCGATCTCCTCGTGCCTGGCATTGCAGTGAGGGAGGCTTCTAGCTGCCATGTGTTAATTGGCATTCATTATATGGGGAGTTGTCACTAAGTGCTACTGCTTTGTTTTTTTTTTTGTTGTTGTAGTTTTTGAGCAGGGTGGTAATAGCAATTTGCTCTTGTCCTTCAAGTCCTGGATGAGCAGTGAGGTTTGCATTAGATTTCTGTGCATTTTCCTTAGCTGTGCTGTTTATTTTGTAGGATTAATGCTGCCTGGTGTAAGAAGATAGAGCTCTGTCTCTATTGTTCAGCTGTAGCTGCCAATCTGGAGCAGTTTGTGCTATGGTCACTGCAATTACCAAAAGATATGGATCAGTGCCTCAGTGCTCCCCAAATGTGTGTAAGGCTTTGGCTATAGCTATGAAAAACTTAAAAAAAAAAAAAAAAAAAAAAAAAAAAAAAAAAGACATTTCTTGTATGTAAGTGCTGATGGCAGAATTGAGCAACTGCTGAGCATTCCTGGTTCTGTAAGGTCTGGTACAGCTGCACTAAGACACCAGAGGATCTTCATTGCCTACTATGGGGTGGAATCAGCCTTTCTTGTTCGTGTTCCTGGCCTGGAGACCCTATTATTCTGAATGTTGCACTAGTTTTCTGTGTTTTTCAACTCTGAGGATTTCTTTGTCGTCGTCCCCCCCACCCCCCCCGCCCCCTTTCCTTTTTTATGAGGAGGGGGAATGATATCACCTGGAATAGCTGTTTCTGCTGTCTCCTAAATCTACATTTTATAGAGACTTTTTTTTTTTAAATTCTGGCTTGGTCAAAGGTTAGATCAATTTCCCTGTGAGTCTCTGGCTTGCTTGTTCCCTTTGTATTCCATGTATGAGCTCAATTAAATAACCGTATTTCTTCATATTGACATATCTGAGCTTTAAGTCTGTCATGCATCACCTGATTCATCTTTCCACTGAACAAGAACAAGGGAGGAAAGTCCCTCAGTGATACCTCTCTGCACGGAAGAGGCTTGCTGCCTCTGCATCCATCTGTGCTCTCTCTTGCTTTCTGTCATTCTCCCCTTCACATGAAAACTCTGCATGCCTGCTCTGCTGGAAGCCCGCTGCAGGAATGAATTATTACACGCCTGTGGGTACTGCAGAGCGGAGACCCCTCCACCAACACTTTCATATTGCTGCTTCGAATGCCATTGCAGCTGAGGTCCCTTTGATCTGCGGTGGATGGAAGAAATCATCATGCTGTCTTGTGACAGACATATGGGTCCTGATCAGAGCACATGAGCACTGCCATAATGCAAATGATCAGTAGCACTAATTGCATGCTCTCAGGCAGCAGAGGAACACTTCATTGTGGGCTGACTGGACAGAAGGTGCTGGCTTTAGGAAGAAAGTGCTGTACTGTTGTAGGATTTCCCTTGAGAATGGGGTGGTAGCAGGAGGGCTGCAAGCAGGCTCTTGGTCCCCTACTGCCAGATAGTTTCCATCCCCATGTCACCTCTGCTCAGCGTCACTGCTGGTCCATTGCTGGCTGTAGGCCCTTCCCCACATCACCTCACACCCGTAGTGGCAAACGGTGGCACCAGGTTTGGTGTACTCTGCTATAGAATCATTAAGGCTGGAACACACCACTAAGATCATCTAATCCAACTGCCGGCCCATCCCCACCATGCCCACTGACCATGTCCCTCAGTGCCACATCCACACGGTTCTGGAACACCTCCAGGGACGGTGACTGCACCACCTCCCTGGGCAGCCTGTGCCAGTGCAGCACTGCTCTTTCAGAGAAGAAATTCTCCCTCATATCCAACCTGAACCTCCCCTGGTGCAACTTGAGGCCATTTCCTCTCATCCTATCACCATTATCTGGGAGCAGAGGCCGACCCTCACCTTGCCACAACCTTCTTTCAGGTCCTTGTAGAGAGATCAATGAGGTCTCCCATGAGCTCCTCTTCTCAGACTGCACAACCCCAGTTCCCTCAGCCGGTCCCCATCAGACTTGTGCTCCAGACCCCTCACAGCTCTGCTGCTCTTCTCTGGACATGTGCCAGGGCCTCCATGTCTTTCTTGCAGTGAGGGGCCCAGAACTGAGCACAGTGCAGAGGGATGGTCACTTTCCTGCTCCTGCTGGCGGCACTATTGCTCATACAAGCCACGATGCCATTGGCCTTCTTGGCCACCTGGGCACACTGCTGGCTCATGCTCAGCTGGCTGTCAGCTAACATTCCCAGATCCTTTTCCTCCACACCAGATGGAGCTGCCTGGCATTGCCAGGAGTCAGGGGTGTTTGGGGGGTACCTCCCCAGAGGGGACCAGAGTGGAGGAGTGGTTGTCTGTATCTGGGTGAGGTCATTTGCTTTCTTACATAAATGGCTGGACCGGATGATCTTAAAGTTTTTTCCAATTTTAGCGATTCAGTGACTCTATGAAAAATATGAACGTTCTCTCTTCCTTTCTCTGCCCACTTTGTTCTGCTCCTCAGTTGTTTGCATTTTTCCTCTTTCAAGCTATCTTCCTTTTTGAAAGGAGAAAAAATTGCCCCGTAAAACCTTTGCTCATAATTGACGGGGCTCTCTTGGCACTAGGGCACAGAGAATGAGTGTGATTGAAGGAGGGAGAAAACAAATGGTGTTCCTGTTCCCCTGAGAAACAAAAGAATTACTTTTTTTTTTATTTCTTGTTTTAATAAATTTATGCACAAAATGAAAAGGGGGGGAAAAAGATAAAAACAGAAGAGTTTAATTCTGCACCAGGGAAGATCATGGTGTCTTGCAGTCCCTGTGCATGGCATATAATTAAACCCAAAATAGAGCAGTGAACTGAGGGAAGGTGCTAGGGTACAGGACCAGGCAGGAGGGGGCAGGGTTGCTCGCTTCAGAAGCACTGTCCAAAAATAAGTCCCTATTTCTTTCTCCTGCTTAGTTTGACAAATGGCCTTCGTCTCATTTCCATCCAATTTTTTGGTTTTCTCCCTTTTCATCTCCACCTGCCCCCATTCTCTGTGATGTTGCCGTGACTACTGGATGTATTTTGGGGCATCGTGTCCCCAGCTGAGGCTGGGTCTGTCCCCAGTTGCACTGTGGTAAAGGGGCCAGTGGGCTGTGGGAGCTTGCTCTATATTTTGTTGTAGCTTTTTCTCTTCCGATCAGCTCAATGTTTTCTCTTTAGGACAGGAGCTTTTTTCTGTGCATCCAAATATATTTTAATGCAACTTATCCTTCCTCCACTGCTCCCCTCACACCTTTCTCCAGCCATGGATACATGTCTTCTTTCATTCTCCTGTCTTACTTAGCTTCGATTTCTCTTCTTTCTGATTTTTTTCCTGTTTCTTTTCATTTTTCATGTCTTCTGTCTTCCTCTTCCAATTAATATTCTGTTTACTCCCATCATGTATGGGAGTAAACATGCTTTTACTCCCATCATGTATGGGGCTGCAGGGTCTCCGAGGCATGTTGCTAGCCTCCAGCATGTGCCCAAGTGCTGTGCTTCAGTAGGCATTTGTGGAGCAGGAGTTGCTTTACTGTTGCATTAGAAGGTAAAGTACTTGTCCCATGGCTGGAATTACAGGCACATAGAGAGGAGAGGAGGCATGAAACGAACAGTTGTTTTAGCAACTGTATACAGGGTAAGAAAATTACACCCCTGATAATTTTCTGCTCCCTTGTCTTTTTCCTGTACTGGCTTCTTATTGTTTTTTTCTTCCATACTTCTTGCTTTCTTCTCCCTTCAAGTTTTTCTAGGGCATCACACTAATAATATAGCCACAAGGTAAAGGCCAATGGACTTGCGAAGGAAACTACTTCGCAAGAAAGTGAGAAATTCAGGTTAATTGGATGCAATCAGGTCAAAATTTAGTTAATCTTTGAGTGGGTGGGTGTGTTAGCACCAGGCTGTGTATGCATGCCTGGTTAGGGGGCTGATCCAGGCATATTCATTTTCAACTTTGTGTGAATATGCACATTCCCTTGGAGACCAGGAATGATGTGCATCTGGGGAAAACGACAGGAATACAAAAGTGACACTCTTCATGTCATAGAAGAGAAACTTTTTCCTTGCTCGGCAAGCTCACAAGGCTGCAAAATCCTACAGCAAAGGTAGCGGCGGAGCTGTAATCTCATAAACAAGATTGAAAGAGTAAATGGAGCATCCATCCTCAGGAAAGGACACTGCAGAGGGCAGAGGGACATTGCCTGCATGAAGGAAAGGATGGGGGAAAGGAAGGTTCCTGCTGACTTCTCTATTGATTCTTTTGCATTTTGTGATTAAGGAACAGATTTAATTTTTCAAAGTCATCCTGTTTTATTTGGTTACTGATGCATCCACTGTTGTTGAATGCCTGCATGGGAGTGGAAGATGAAGTGAGTGTTGTAATTCTGGAGGGGAAAAAACTGACAAATCCTTCATATTAGAAGGGACCTATAGTCCAGCCTCCAGCTCAAAGTCAGGTCAGCACTGAATCCAGACCACGTTGCTAAGGGTATTGGTTGGGTTTCGAAAACCTCTAAGATGAAGACTGCACTACCTCTTTTGGTAACACCTGTCATGTCTTAATTATCTTCATAGGGAAAAGATTTTTCTTATGGCTTTCTTTAATGACCACGTTCTACTATGTACAGCAGAAAGGAGCTATGTTCCATCTTGTATGTGTAGGGGGCTGTAAGTACTAGGGGCAAGGGGATCTGCAGCTTCAACAAGGCTAGCTTGTCTCTTTTAGGGAAAAGGCAACAAAAATAACTTTTCATAATCATTCAGTTGGACATAGTGAAGTTTTGGCATCTGTGAACTTTGACACGGTGGAAACACAGCACTCTGAGTTTCTGCTCATGGCTGAATGTGTTCCACTAGGCATCGCTAAAACGTTGATATCTCATTTGGTTCCATGAGGCCACTGTTACGTCTGTCTCTGACATATGAGATTAGATTAAATGATTGCCATCCTCCAGCAGCCATAGGCCTTTCTAAACATGGTCAAGAGCAGAAAACATGCCTGCAAAAATGCTTCTGAAACAATCTCTTTATTCAGACTCTAGTGGACTTTAAATTTCAGTGTAGTGTGATGGACCTTTGTCATTCACACAAAGGGTGCTTGTAAGCATGCAGCCCTCCTAACCTGTGTGGCATGGCATGACCAAGGAGCTATGGGCTCATGAAAATATAACTTGCAGTAGCTGTTCAAAAGCTGTTTTACTTCCAGTGCTGATTTTGTTCAGCAATGGAAGTTAAAAATATTATGGGCTAGAATTATTCACTTCTGCATCTTTGTGTGTAAGTAGATAAAGCATGATATTAATAAATTATAGGGCATTTCCTAATCAGTTTGAGTATTGAAAAATATAGTGGAAAATCAGCAAGAGGAATTACAGATATATTGTGAGGAGAAGCCATTTAGAATTGCAAGCTGAGTACCCTATCTTCTGAATTTGGTTATAAATCACTCATGATTAGGGTCTGTGGGAGGATACTAGAAAATGGAGATGAAGGAAATTCCTTGGAAGCTGGGAAAGCACTATCCTGGTATGACCTGTGTAGTGGAAATGCTAAGTCGTGGCTTGAACCAGTGATGGAGCACCTGGTGGGAAGGCAGAGCCAACCCAGGGGAGCTCAGGTGCATGCACATCCACGCTTACAGAGAAAAGAGGGGCATGCAGAAAGCACCAGTGCTGACTGCAAGGAGAGGAAGATCTTAGAAGCAGAGCTCCGAATGGGGAGGATGATGAGCTGCAGGAGGAAGGGCTGATAGGTGCTGAGAGAGTGCTCCATGTCATCATGGGTCTCCTGCTTTCCACCCTCTTGATATGTGGTCTGGAGGGGCTCTCTGACCAAGTGGGGCTCAGCCAGTGAGGTGACTTTTTTTTTTGTCAATGTGGAAACTGGGCTTTGCTTGAGAAATGCAGCCCTGGTTCTCTGCCTTCTGGTAGGGCTCTGGAACCTCTGAGGAAGGTGGCAAGTAGGCTTACATGATGCTGTATCAGTCTGTGTACCTTTAATCCTGAAGCTATGTCAAGGAAGCCCACAGCCCCTGGTAGAAAGATTTTAAAACATCTTTATCTGTGCCTTGCTAAATGCTTGTGATTAGTTTTAATTCCAGCTATTTTCAGTGATTAGAGCGCTGCTTTTCCTGCATGGCCTTGTGCTTTTAATTAGCCAAAGCAAACCCGTGTGCTCCAAAATCCTTTCCTTCGTCCAAATGGAGGACAGCTTTATCATTTCTGCCACAGCTTCTCTTGGATACACAGAGCAGGAGCCAGTAGCTGGCTATGCTGAGAGCTGACGGAGGCTGTGCTGCTGCAGGCAGTTTCCAAGGCATGGGAAAGGAGCACTGGAAACCCTTTTTTGCTATATGTGTCTGCTCAGCTCATTGGCGAGCACTGCCTGGGATGATGGTGACCAAAGACCTGTGATACGCAGGTGCCATCCACCCAGAGAGTCCCTCTGTGTCACTTGTTCAAGTGGCATATGCAGTGCCCCTCTCCCCCCCCGCCCATATCAGTCTGGTCCTGATGCCTTCAGACCCCCTTGCTTACTGTTCCTGTAAATGCCTTCTCCCCTCTTTTCTCTGTAAGCACCGATTTTCAGATAAGTGATACAATATCAACCTATTTTGTGCGCTATCTGCCGCACTAGCCATATTCTCTGAACACAATAGCACAAATTACTTTACATAACAGAAGTAGGGAATTCAATAATAGCAACAGTGGAGGGAAGGGGGAAATCAACCACTGGAAAAACAAGAGATGTTTCCAGCTATGAGTTTTAATATTCATACTAGCTAAATTCAATGCAAGATTGATTCCTGCAGGCTGGTCTGAAATACCTTGGCAAGGAGTGATGTATGAGGAATCCAGATGACTGGTTTTCCTGAAATGCAGTGGAGAAGGTAGTAACGTGGGGGATGAACTTAGGCCAGACTGGTATGGCACCAACAAGAGCTGCCAGTGTATCACCTCCTAAATTGTGTAGTATGGTCACGCTCATTGCAGCGTGTTCTCCAACTTCCCTATGTCTGATTTCTTTCCTTTCTGAGATGGTGACCAAATGCTGTACGTGATATTCAGGGTGTGATCCCACCCCTGAATTATGGAGGGCTCAGCACTGTCTTTGTGTCACTTTATCCCATTCCTCCTGTGTTCTGACATCGTGGTTGGGTTTTCTGGCACAGCTGCACAGTGAGCTGAGCTCAGCATTCAGCTGTTCCTATTGGCATTTCAATTCCTTTCTTTGCCTAACACAGTTATTTCGTAAATCTGAAAGATATGTGAATAATATGCAGTTTTCTCCTCTTTAGAGGTATTATTTGCATTTACCCACACTGAATAACTTATTATCACATTGTCTGTTTGCTTAAATCTCACTCAAGTTCCTCCCTGCTCCTTCTGTGCTTGGCTACTTCAGACAACTTAGTGCTGCCTGTGATTTTGTCACTTGCTGGATGTTCTGATTTCCAGAGAGTGTGTGCTTAAATAATGTGACAACATAGAAATGAAACTGTATCCATCACAAAAATAATTTACTGCCATAGTAAAGATTGTAATTCTACTGGGTGTATATATTGATCAGTTTCATTCACTAGCTTGTCATGTTTGAAAATATTCTGTGGATCTGGTAAGACATGATTTTCTTTAGTGTTTACATATATATTTTTTAAAAAGCCTAGAATTCTATAGTTTGTTACAGTATGTTCTTCTTGGTGTCATGGTACTCTGCTTTTAAAGGTCACTTTATCCCATTTGCTGGGCCTGAATTGAAAACTCCCTTGTCTGGTGCCCTCTGCACTGGAAAGTGTCTCAAGAGCCAAATGTATGGTGTGGCCTTTGCTACGTGTTAATTCTCAGTTTGGATGTTATTCAGACTGGATTTGTAAGCGATGGAGTTGCCTCATGTTGCAAGTCGTCTGGAGATCTGTCTATGCAGTATTGGGGTTGGAAGTAGATGATCATCAAGATCCCTTCCAACCCAAGCCATTCCAAGATTCTATGTAGAAAGTAGCATCTTGTTGGTTGTTTGGTGGTTGGTTTTTTTTTTTTTTTTTGCTCGCTTATTTTCGAGCAATATTGGTTTGTTCCTGAGCCTCTCCTCTTGGCTCTTTAATCTTCAGCAGCATTGTATTACTTTGAGTGCAGAAAAGACAGAAAAGAAGCTGGGGCAGAAACTGTAATTTTGGGAAATGTTTAACACCTTTTAAATGAATTGAAGATTAATAGAGCTACTGAAATGCAAGAAACATGATAGCTTTTCCTTGTACAATGTGAACAGTAAGTGATATTGGGGTCATGCTAAAGTGAAGTGGGACTTGAGGCAAAGTAGGGAAATGGGTCAAGATGAGAGGAAATGAAAGTGTGGATGAAGGTTGTAGTGAAGGGAGACTCAGGGAAGCTGTGCCAGTGATTAATAAGGCTCCTCTGCTAAATAGCATTTCCCATCTGTACACCTGAAAGCAGCTCAGATACGCAGCATGCGCTTAGAGAGTCCTGCAGGTAATAAAGGTAAGTAAATTAGGCACAAAGTTACAAATGGATGTATCAGGGAAGTTCAGCACAATCTTGGGCTGCACTGTTAGTGTTATGCTACTGTTATTTTTAGCTCCTTTTTCCTAAGGGAATAAGTGGAGGTGATTGATGCCCTCTGGAAGAACCTGTTGGCCAGCTTCAATCCAATAACCTGCGGTAGGTGGAGAGAGAAGGGTGGGCGAAACCAAGTCCCCATCCATTCTTCTTGGTGCATTACAGGGGCAGTCATGGTGCTTGCAGCTTGCTGAGCTGGTAGGGCATGGCATGATGAGTGAGGCATACCAGAGGGAGTGGGGAATGGATGTAGACCGTGGAGTGGATGAAGAGTTGAAGAACATGGGAAGTAAAAGGTTGTGGTATGACACGGTGTGTGGAGTTTGTTGTCCAAGTGTAGAACAAGACATCACTCTGTAGACCTTACAAAATGCCATTTTTTCCTGCGGGACTGGGATCTTTACACTGAGCACTACTCTGAGCTCAGGGATGGTTCTGGAAAGGGGGAAGAGAAATGGTGAAACGGGGAAAAATGCTGAAGAGTCTTGAGGGATTGAGGAATGTTCATCAGGAAAGATTAAAAGTACCAACTGTGGGTTGATTGACTTAACAACAACTTGGGGGGAGCCTGGAAGGAACTGATAAGAAAAGGAAGTTTCTGTCCTGGGGAAGGAGAGTATTTGCTTTAGGACTGTAAGAAATGCTGCAGGCTTATGAAGGAGGATAGGGACAAAATATTTTGAATATTCAGAAGAGCTTTGTGCCTGTGAAGTTGTTAAGCTGATGAATGCCCCATGGCTTGTGACACTTGCAACCCATCTCTAAATGCACCAGGAACAGCGTTGCTAGGATCCTTCTGGTACGAGCCTAGAGAAAATGCCTGACTGCCGAATGTGCTTCTGTCACTGCTGACTCCTGTATTCCCAGGGAGAGAAGCATGAGCTCAAGGACAAAATTAGGAAGGAATGTGGCAATTATCAGACAGCCAGGTTGGAAGCTCCAGTGTGGGTTTTGGCTATAGACAGGAAAGAAGTACTTCACCTCATTGCCACCTTCTAGTACTTGAAGGGAGCTTATAAGCAGGAGGAGGATGGACTTTTTACAAAGCCTGATAGTGATAGGATAGAGGGGAATGGCTTTAAACTAAAAGAGATAAGATTTAGGTTAGATGTTAGGAAGAAATTATTTACTCAGAGGGCGGTGAGGCACTGGCACAGGCTGCCCAGAGAGCTGTGGGTGCCCCATCCCTGGAGGTTCAAGGCCAGGTTGGATGGGGCCCTGGGCAGCCTGAGCTGGTGGGTGGCAGCCCTGCCCATGAGATGGGGTGGGACTGGGTGGGCTCTGAGGTCCCTTCCAACCCAACCATTCTGTGATTCTATGAAATGAGTGTTCTGGACTTAACTGGGTGCAAATCATCAGGAGTGACAAGGGCTGGCTTACTGCCATGAGTGATGGCAGCAGTTTCCAGGTGTTGCTGCAATCCAGGAGGGACCACTTACAGTTCCTTTGTTTAAAAAGGTGACGAGAAGGCCACGGCAGGCAAGAGCACATTTGAAAATAGCGCTAGAGAAAGGAGTTGCTGTATCACAAACAAGGAGAAGCCAGGCAGGAGCAAGCGATGTCAACGCTGAATTCCAGGAGGACACAGCAGCTCAATATTTAAGGCTGCGCTAAGGTCAAAGAGAACGAGCCAAGAGAAAAGCTCATGGTTTGCAGAAGATGAGATCATTAACTATCCCAAGCAGCTTCAGTGCTGTGGCTCTGCCAGAGCCTGATCTAAAAACAGGCCAGGTCCATGCTGTAGATAAAAGTGACAAGTGGAATTAAGTGGAATTTTTCCCTTCCTTTCTTGTGAAGAGGGAAGGTGGCCAAGTGAGAATGTATCACGGCTAAGGTGGGGATGGGCAGGATGTGTGAGTAGTTGTATCTTCTAACAAGGCTGTGGGAGAGTGATGGAGGAGAAGAAATTCAGTGTTGCAATGGGGTTGCAGGAGAGCTAGGAGGGGATGGAAGGAGTGGGAAGCAGTGCAAAAGGAACAAGTGATGAGGAAGGCCCTCAGGGATGTGAGAAGGAACAAACAATACCCTGAGAGGAGTGAAAGGCAGTGGCAGGCAGGGACCAGCATCACTGAGATTTAGAATGATCTCACTTTGAAAGGCAATGACACGTGCTGCTTGTAATGCATGCATGTAAGCTGCAATCCTGCACGCGCATGCTTTTTCAATGATAAGGGAATGAGTAGCAAATTAATTAGGAATTGGGAGCACTGTTCAGATTGGCTGGCAATCCATAAAGACAAGATGGTCAAGTGCCATGACTGAAAAGGAGCTTGGAGCTCAGAGTGTGCCTGGGTACTTGGCATCTTGGCAAACTGAGCTAGATAAAACTGCAAAAAATTTGCCCGGCAAAGCAATGTACTTATTCTGAAACTGGCTTGTGTCACTGCAGCTTCCCAGAGCAATACAATCTTGTAGCTGAGTCTTCCCTGGACACTGAGCAAAGCAAATTCTCCTTTACCTGTCTATACTGAAGAAACGGATGTGAAGAGGGTAAAAATGTTAGGCATCTCCAGTGAGTCTGAATTGCTGTTCTGACCTCTTTGACAGTGACTGGTGTGGAAGGTGACAGCTGTCTGAAAGTGTCTCTGCCATTTGGGGTATTAACTATCATGAATCCAACTTGAATGAAAGGGGGATGGCTGGGCTGGGGCTGGTTGGTGCATGGCTGGTTGGTGCATAGCTGCTGCTGCTGGACTGGCAGGGAGTACCTCCCAGGAAGGCATCCAGACCTTGCTGCAGGCAATGTGGGTTAATGCCTGGGGGTGTGCATTAGAGATTGGTGTAAGTGCTGGGGCTTTGAGCCTCTGTAGTGAGGATAACTCTGGCTTATGGTTTTACTTGTCTACGGATTTCTTGGTCCCACATTGCATGTTGCGGGATTCTGGTCTTGCTACCTTCCAGTGGCAGTGAGTTCTGCTGTGGAAACATCTTGAAATGAGGAAGAGGAGAGGAGGGAGTATTTTCTTTCTACCAGCTTTGGATCTGTAATCTTCAAAAGCCTCTGTGCATCCACTTGGCCCTGTACTGAGAGTGCAGAAGCTCCCCAGTAACCTGTGCTGCTTAATACACTTCTGCACTTTTTCCTGTCCAGAGAAGCTCAGGACTGAAAGAGAGAGATGGCTGGAACTGCCTCATCCAGCACCCTGTAATCATCAGCCACTATGTTATTAAGTCCAGAATGGGCCACTAGAAATGTACTCTCACATCAGAGATTGTGAAATATTTCTCTGCTCTCTACAGCAGATGTGGGACCTACATAATGGCAGATCAAAATCATTGAACGATAATACACTGTGGTGACAGTCCTGGGAGGAATCAAAGGTACTGCTGACATGATTGGTGCTTGCAGCAGAGGAGAGGGCTGCCTTAGAAAAAGGGCCCAGAGAGGTTGTGGAGTTTCCTTCTCTGGAGATATTCAAGACCCATCTGGGCACTTTCCCATGTGAGCTACTGTAGGGAACCTGCTTTAGCAGGGGATTGGACTACATGATCCCCAGGTGTCCTTTCCAAACCCTTCAATTCTCTGACTGGGCAAAACAGGACCCAACTTTCCTCTTTTCACAGAAGAGCACATTCCCAGGCTGTTCATTACTTGTTTTTTATGAACCCCTCGGGTTCTGCACAGTCCATCACAGGCTGAGGTGCCCAGCCCTGCCTGGTAAGTGTAGTCCTGCAGCTGAGAGCCTTGCCTTGATGTACTCAGCTGAGAAGCGTGAGCTGGACATGGGAACCCAGCACCCTTGCATGGGTTGTTGCAGATGGAGATGCTACAAGATCATAGAATCATTAAGGTTGGAAAAGAACTCTAAGATCACCTAGTCCAACCGCTAGCCCATCCCCACCATGCCCGCTAACCATGTCCCTCAGTGCCACATCCACACAGTTCTGGAATACCTCCAGGGACGGTGACTGCACCATGTCCCTGGGCAGCCTGTGCCAGTGCAGCACCACTCTTTTGGAGAAGAAATTCTCCCTCATATCCAACCTGAACTTACCCTGGTTCAACTTGAAGCCATTCCCTCTTGTCCTGTTGCTGTTACCTGGGAGAAGAGGTCAAACCCTACCTCGCCACAACCTTCTTTCAGGTCCTTGTAGAGAGCAGTGAGGTCTCCCATGAGCTCCTCTTCTCAGACTGCACAACCCCAGTTCCCTCAGCCGGTCCCCATCAGACTTGTGCTCCAGACCCCTCACAGCTCCGCTGCCCTTCTCTGGACATGCTCCAGGGCCTCCATGTCTTTCTTGTAGTGAGGGGCCCAGAACTGAGCACAGCACTCGAGATGTGGCCTCACCAGTGCCGAGTACAGAGGGACGGTCACCTCCCTGCTCCTGCTGGCTGCACTGTTGCTGATATAAGTCAGGATGCCATTGGCCTTCTTGGCTGCCTGGGCACGCTGAGATGACTTAGAATAGCTTCAATGCAGGCTTTCCAAGATAATCACTTTGTTTTTATTGACGTGGTGTCACTTATCGTTGTGTTGCCATCTGCCTCACTTAGTTAAGTCTCACTCTGGTACCCAAGAGCCTTCTCTCATCTTGAGAGGCTGTTTTGACCTACCCAAAATAGCTTGTACCTTCTGCAGATCCTGTGACCCCACCAAGAACTCCCTTCCCACATCACATATATTATTCAAACCATCTGCACAGCGCTTGCTTCCTTTGCTCTGAAATAGTGTCCTTCTGCATGAGTCTCTTGTGCTGTAAACACTTTCCTAAAACCCAGTGTCACTTGCGTATCTCCTCGCTCACTGCCTTCGCCTTGGATGCTGCACTTAATTACGTTGTGAGCCCTATTACTTAAAGGCTCAGCTATTGTCACTTTGTGAATTAGTTCCTGCATGCTACTGAAAATGAAGTCAGGAATAGCTGCTTTTTCTTGTGGGTGCTGGAATTAGTTATTCCAAGAAGCAATTGCTTAAAGCACTGAGAAGCTGTTGTGCTCCTTGTGCCAGCTTACAGGTGGATTTCCCCATTTTCATTTCATCAGGTTTTGCCACTGCTCCTTGCAGAATTGCAGACCCAGTTGTCTTTATCTGGAGCCCTAATGATAACTGTGCAGCGTGGGATTATAAAGATATTACAGTTCCTGAGGTTGTGAATCTGCACAGAGGAGACTACATTCTCTGCACTTAGAATTTTCCCCCTTAAGAGTTCTAAGGTTTCTGAGCTAACTCCACAGAGGTAGTTAAAAGACTGCATTATTCCTCCAACCCTTTGGCTTAATCCCACTTCTCTCTATGACTTACAGCCAGCTATTATAATATCCCATTTGCTTTTTAGCATTCCACCAAGTTTCTGTCATTCATAGTGCATTAGTCATCATCCATCACCAGGATTTCTGGTTCACCTTAAAATCAGCCCATTTCGAAACGTTTGAAGCCAGGCTTGGTGAGAGGAGGAAAAGAAAAAGCCGATAGTAGAAATGTTAATGCCTAACCTTCCTCCCTGATTTAAGAGTCTATGTAAGATGCAGCTTGATATGTCTTTCCTGCTCCTGTCTCCTCTGAAGCTGTGTGAGTTGCTGAGGGAATGTGATTTTTGGGCTTGCATTTGCTTGCTAACGGGTTTACATTTTTATCTGCTGTAACGAAAGCAAGTGAGCTGGAAGCACACGTGTGAGGCAGGACCTGCAGCAGTTCCCCTTCCTCTTCTCTCCTGCTTGAACCTGGTAGGTTGAAGGGGCTGAGAGCTACAGCCTTTGCATCCCTATTAGTGTGGGGTGCTCTGTGTGCCACTGCTGTGGCTTCCCACATTGTAGTGTGGCTTTAACACAAGCAGAGCTACCAGGGCAGTGCCCGTGCTGGGCTTCCCTGCTATCCTAGTTCATGCTGCATGTGTATTCCAGCGCACATCAGCCCCAGTGCTCATCCATGGGGTGCTGAAAGCAAGCTGTGTTCATGTAGGGCTGCCATAGGGTGTAGGAAATCAAAGTGCCTTCTCCTGCCCCATCCCATTATGCCCCTTCAGGCCTTTCAGGCTGGTCCTTCCCTAGAGAGGATCTGGGATAACTTCCTCTGGAGTCCTGGGATTGGCCGTGGACTGCAGGCTATGGGATTATGCCAGTCCTCTTCTTGTAGGGCTCTGCAGGGAAGGGGCTGATGGGGTCTCCTGCAGATTAATCTGGTTAAACCGTCCTTCACAGGGCAGATAATCCTGTGTCAGCATTCATGAGCTTAGACCCACTGACGAAAGCTCGTCTGCAGCCAGCTGTGAGCTGGGTAAATAGGGCAGCTACTGCTGAACGTAATGGTTTTCAGCGCTCTGAAAAACTCTGGGAGCCAAAAAGGAGGCCAGTGGAGAAAAGGACCAAACTTGGTTGTGTGAGTGTGTCCATGTATGCAACAAATGCATGCTGGGGACAGCACGTGAGTTCCCATTGGTGCCTCTGGAGATGTTTGCCCTGGAAAAGGCTTCAGCTGAAAATTGCAGATTGGGTGAAATCAGCACACATTAATTGTCATCCCCTGGAAACGACGTGCTTGTTTTAATCAGCTCAGTGTGTTTCCTTTTGGCTTTGTATGATAATGCGAAAGTCAACACGATAATAGGCAATATGCAAAACCTTTAGGTCAAAATAACATATTTTTCTTTGACTTGTTTGAATTATATTTTCGTATATATCATTTCAGGCGATTGCAAATTACGAAGACACAGGCTTATGGCACGAGGTCTGACTTCTGAGAGCCTATTAGGAGTCCACAGCCTTAATGCAAATGCTCAATAGAGTTCAGTTTGTTTCTTTTTTTTTATGGAGTTCAGTTCTCATGACGGCTGCCAGGCTGACAGCTCCGAAGAAGGAGCCTTAATGCGTTTGTGCGACTCGCATCCTTAAAGCTTGATGTGTCCTGGCAACCCCTCCTCCATTTCTGGAGCTATCTTTTCCTTTATTTCAAGGCTTGTAGAGTTTTCTAGGTGGGCATGAACAGCATCCATCAAAGCATGCACAACCTGAGCTGTAAGGTTGGACTCGATGATCATTATGGGTCCTTTCAAATTCAGGATATTCTACAATTCTCTAAGGTGGATAGTGGGGTCTGCAGTGCAGTCTTTGTCTTCTCGCATGTTGCTGGCTCCACATCCAGACCTCATAGAGGCTCAGGCTTCATTTTGAGCTCATGCTACCCATGACAGCACCTCCAGACTGCATAAATGAGAAGAGGCAGAGTGTGGCTGGGGGTGCAGATCCTGGGCAGACACAGCAACTTGTCATGACTGCCAGGGATGCAGGAGGGGTGAGGATGAAGCCTCAGCTCTCTACTTCTCTGAGACATTTCCTCTGCTCTCAGTTTATTTGGCGTAGGGATCTGCCTGCAAGCCCTTGATGTCAGAGCAGGGACAACCTTGCATGAGATAAGGATGAGGCCCCTGGGTGGTCTTCACACTCATCTTCTTGCTCTTGAGCAAATAGGGTAGGCAGGGGCTGAGTGACCTACTGGGGAAAGCCTGAACATATCCAAATTCTTTCTCTGCTGTTTCATAGAGAACAAATGAGTTAGTAGGAGACCACGTGAAAGCCACGTTTGGGGGGCTGGCCTCTTCTCCCACATAACAGTGATCAGATGAAAGGGAAGGGCCTCAAGATGTACTGGGGAGGTTCAGATTGGATATTAGGGAGAATTTTTTCTCAGAAGGATCAGTGGTGCACTGGCACAGGCTGCTCAGGGAGGTGGTGGAGTCACCTTCCCTGGAGGTGTTCCAGAACCGTGTGGATGTGGCACTGAGGGGCATGGTGAGTGGGCATGGTGGGGATGGGCTGGTGGTTGGACTTAGAGGTCTTTTCCCACCTTCATGATTCTATGACCCAAGCAGGACGTGGCACTGCTGCCTTACCCCTCCATCACTCCAGCATGATAGAACTAGATGATCTTAAACGTCCCTTCCAACCCAAACCGTTCTACGAGGGGGTGAGAAACAGGACAAAATGTGCCAATGGCACAAGAAAAGATATTGCTGCTGATCTCAGTGGCCAGTTCTTGTTTCCATGGAGTGTCACCTGCTCCACCCCTGCTCCTGTAACCTCCTTGATGTTGCATGGGGCAGCTAGGGTGACATGAGGCACAAGCTCCCTCCTGGGGCTGGAGCAATGTGGGGAGAGGTACCGAGTAATGGAAATTGAAATGCAAATTCTTCTTCTGAGCGCAGAAAAGGCCCCCATAAATCAGGAGTGACAGGAACACAAAGACACCATCAGGATGCATTTGCACAATCAGGAGATGTTTCATATATCAGAGAGAACCAAGGCACAGCCTCCGCTCCTGAAATAAACCAAATCCATTTTTTTTCCTCACCAGTGAAGCAGCCCCTGAAACTCCTTGTTTAAAGAGCAACAGAAAACAGAAAGGAGATTTGTGTTAAATTTTACTCAGAGCTGACATGTTTTCCTAATCCAGACAGGAAAACATTTGTTTTAAAGGGTCAGCAAAAACCAAGCAATTCCTCTCTGTCTACGCACCCAGCAACGTGATAGGGATCTGCTTTTTTTTTTTGCCCTCTTTTTATTTAGATTTGATCATCTGCAAATAAAAGTTATCGCAGCTGAGAGCCTTCATAAATGATCCTTCATAATATAACTGTGCAGTCTAGAAACAGCAATCTCATGGTGAAGACAGCAGAAATGCCTTTTGCAGAGATGCTGTCTGCAGGACCCTAGCACCAGGGGCCGGGCAGCACAGGGGCCTTTTCCTAGGATTGCAACTGTATCCACAGCCAACCAGTTTGCCAGTCTGTGCACAGGGCTGAGCCAGCTGGAGGTGCTGCTAGGAAGAGATTAAGTTTTAATCAGAAGTTACAAGGGGCAGAGCTGAGTGTATGAATTGGGCCTTGCAAGCCCAACCCTGGATTTTACTGTGCTCTCCATCATATTGTCACAAGCACCAAATCCATCCAGCTTTCGGTCTCTAGCAGCAGACCCTCCTGTGTCTGGCTGTTTTAGAGTTGAGAAAGGTCTTTCAAGCTTACCAGCTGGCTTCCTTACCACAGAGTGCCGGATGTTTCTCTGCTCTCATTTAACAATGGGAAATCCCAAGGCTGTGAGATCATTATCTCATTCCTACTTCAAGGCAGGTTTTTGTGCAGTCATCAGCATGTATTTGGCGTCAGAACCAGGCTGAGGAACTCCGAAGCTACTTTTGCTTTGCACAAAATGTCATTCATGTATGTTGTGCAAGTGACCTAGCAGACTGACTAACAAACTTGAACTCTTTTGAGTGTAGCTCTGTGGCCTTGCCCTTATGTAGCACTAGTTAAGAGGGTACAATGGCATGAATGTTCTCCACCTTATCCCTCTCTTGGAGGCTTTTCCCCATCAAGAAGGGCTGAGCAGGACATGTGTCCCTCTGCTACAGCAATCTGCTGGCTGTGAATTGAGACACATAAGGTGCTGGAGAGCCCTGTTGACTGATGGATTTGCAGGCTAGTGCTACTCAGATGAAAAGAGATGGCCCTTTTTGGAAAAAAAAACCCTACAAGATAAGCACTAGAAATGTCTCAGTTGATATTCCTTCAGGCTGAGCCACCATCCTCTGCTATTCTGGCTGCAGAAAGGGAATTAAGCAGATGAGCTTTATTGACATGATTTGGAATGGATTAAAACTTACAATCGAGTTATACAGGTTCTGTGTTAATAAAACCTTTCCATCACACCACCACATGCTCCAATGCACATTAGAAAGGAGCTGCAGGAGGAAGGGTTTGAGGAATTCAAATTTTTCTTGCAGCTGTTTTTTTCCGTCTCTGCCAGGGTCAGGTGTGTAATTTGCCAGATTCATTTCAGTGGGGCTGGAAAGAGCCATCAGCTTTTTTACAAGATGATCCATGACGACTTCTTCAGTGCTAAACTGCTTCATCATTTCAGTGTTTTGAGCCATTTCAGAGCTACAGGGGAACCAGGAGCACTGCTAGAAAGTGAGAGGCTCAAAAGTGGGAGGCTCCTTTCCGTGGGTGGGCAATGTTCCCTCCTTGGATCGGATTCCAGACTCGCTGTGCTTCCCTGGGGAAGTTATGTGTTTCATGAGTTCTTGCTCCATGTCTCACCAACGTGCTGGTGGAACCATCTGTGGGGACACTGACGTGAACTGAGAAATGAAAACCCAATATTCCAGCACAAAGTGGACCTAGAGGTTGGAAGATAGCTCCACTCTTCTCCCCTAAACAAGCACATGAATGTAAATGTCACATGCCTGCTGTTAAATCCCTCTAAACAGCACATCTATGCTGCTCCTGCTTTACGTACTGTGCAACAAAGTATTAAGTGTGGATATCTGAAACTGCCCCCCTACCTATTAGTGCCATTGAGATAAGTGGTATGCTGGCTGAGATTTGATGGGATGTAGAGAGGTGAGCTGGAAATTGTTGTGTAGCCCCATGTCAAATTGTGAAGGGCTTCCCTGTGCTTGGACGCGTTCAGTGCCTTGGTGTTTGGTTTAGAAGGCAGTTGTATTGCTCAGGAGCTCGTCTGCGGCACCTGGAGGTGTTTGTTGACTTCAGTGGGTTTATTGCAGACCTTGATGGTGGTAGATATGAGGGAAGATGCAAAAGGATCACTCACAGCAGTTCTTTCTGCAGGGCATAGGGCTTCACTGCAAGGAGGGATAAAGAATAATGAGCTCTCTTACTGTTTTTTTTTTTTTTTAATTGGGGTTAATCAGAGAAACTATAGGATTTCTCAAGCATGGGCATAGAAAGCCTTCTCAAGAGAAGGATTGTGTCCAATTAGATATGACTAGCTTAAAATAGAGGACTTTGACCATCTTCAAAACAAACAGACAAAAACTTGCATGAAATATGTCATCCAAAAGCCTGGATAAGCTAGGTGAGGAAGCAACACTAGACAAATGATCAAAATGCCTGAGTGTACACACCTCCTCCATGACAGCCCTGTATCAGTCCCGTGCATGTGGCCTGTATCGTTGTATATGTTACACATACCTTGGCATGTGTCCTTTGGAAAGCTGTCAAGCAGCAGCCTATAACAGGGCCAACGAAAGTCTATCATTCATTTTTTTTTAATGCATCTTCAAACCAAACCCTGAAAGGCAGCATCCAGGGAGCTGAAAGGAGGGGTGTGAGATGCGACTGCTGAGGGGGGAGGAAGGGATCAGGCGTGTGTGTGTGGGGAAGCTTTCAAGCGTGGGGAGAGATACGGAAAGCAGAGAGCTTTGTACATGATGCTGTAGCCCAGGATGGTGATTGTCACTTGGAAATTTATGGCTCTGTAAGGCTGGAAAGTATGTTTGAAGGGTCACTAGAACTAATTACACTGGAGAAATGAAGCTGAGCTGAGACAAAAAAAAAAATGATAATAAGGGGCACCACGCAGAAAACGTTGGTGAAAATGTGCGGCTTTTCCTCCTTTGTGATTTGTAATGCTTGCCCTGCTCACAGTCACAGTGGTAGCTGGTGGGAAGGGTGCAGGGCAGGGGAGCAGGAAGGGAAGCCTTATCAGCCTGATGCAGCACACGGGGCTGGGGCATGCAGCTGACACCAGCGCTGGCACAACGTGGCCACCTGCCTGGCCAGGCTCCCTCTCCCTATGGGGACACAGGACCTCAGCCACCTGGCCCTCGGCTGGCAATTTGTCATCCTCCCCAGGGGAGAGGTGGGAGCAGGTCTGGTGGCAGGGACAGGCAGTTCTTTCCGGGAAAGTGATGGAAGCTCAGTTGCGCTCGTTTTTTGAGATTTACGGCAGGTCCATGGTGGCTGGCTCTTCCAGGCATGCTTGCTCAGTCTTTAGTATCCTGAGCTAATCTCTGGCTTCTCTTTTCCATCCTCACTGTCTTAAATCACATGAAGCTTTTAAAGTACAGTGAACTCAAATGGGTTCTCAGAACATGGCTGAGAAGAGCTGGGCTGTGCACTCATGGAGGGAGAGATGCCTCCCATCAGCTTCCTGCTGTAGGGATGGGCATGGCAACCTCTTCCAAAAAATGGGTGGCGCAGAGGGGTTTCCTCTTCTTCAGAAGAGGTGCTACGGCAGGATCCTGCCTTCCCATTCTCCCTGAAAAGCAGTGACTGCAGCCGATAGAGGAAAAATGTTGTGGTCTTTTACCTGGCTCAGGCCAAAATAGACTTCCTTTCTGTGCAGCCCAGCATCCCTTAGGAACAGACATGGGAAGCAAAGTATGCCTTCATTGCAAAAGGAGTGGATGCTGGAGGCTCTGGTCACTGCAATGATTTCTCAGCCCTCAAACCTCTCTCTTAGTTGTGGCTTTCCAGAAAAAACAGTGTTTTCTGCATTCGTTTCGTGTCCCTGTTCAAGTCCTAGCATCACTGAGTTGCTACAGGTAAGCTGAAGTGGAACAAGCCAAGGACTATGATCTACCACTCTTGCAGAAACACATGTAGGTAGTCAGCAAAGTTTTAGGTGTCTAGTTGGAATAAGGGACTCTTTCATCTGTCTCTCATATGCATTTTTAGATTGGATATAAAGAAAAAGTTTTTTACAGTAAGTGTGGAGAAGCACTGAAACGGGCTGCTCAGAGTCTGGTCCAGCCTGACCTTGAATGTCTCCAGAGATGGGAGCATCCACTCTGGGAACCTGTTCCATGTGCCTGCTCATTGCAGGGGAGTTGATGACCTTTAAAGGCCCCTTCCAATTCAAATGATTCCATGATTTTATTTTTTTTTAATCTTCGGAGCACCTATCAAGCTGAGCATCGCCTTGTTGATGGTGATGATGAAGATGTACTTGGTGCTGCTTTGCATCTGCAGTGCTTTCCCAGCCAGGTGGCATTCTGGGTTTGAGAAGCAGCGGCACAGACAGCTCCTGGTTTGGGTCTGATACCTGCTATGTTGGTCACATAAGCTGAGTGGATGTATTGTGTAAAATGGGCTATGGGGAAGGGAGATAATTCTGTTGTCTGCCATGCAGACAGTGGGATGTATGATGACTGTGAGGTCTGTAAGATAATTTGCCAACTAGATACAAGGGTGTCAAATCCCATGAGGCACATAAGTGCGTTAGAAACAGCTGTGGAGGAGCCCGTGGTCATGGTGCATTTTGATATCAGTGATATAAGCATCTGCAGGAACGAACTAGGAGTAGATTACTAGCAAGAAAGCCTAAAGCTAAAATTTCTATGATCATCTTTTCCAATACACTGCTGGCTTCACGTTTGATCACATCTAGACAAGAAGAATTACTCTCTGATGAATGAAAAGATCGTGTAGAAAAGACCTGAGCTTTGTTAGTCAGTGCTAAACCTTTTTGGGAAAGGATATGCTGCATGTAAGAGGTGGGAGAATAAATTTGCAGCAGGTGATGAGTCTGCTAACAGCAGGTATCCTGAGTCTGGTGGTAGCTGGTGTGTTATCTCACAGAGCAGCATATGACGGGCCCTTGGCAGGGCTGCAGTGAGCCTAAAGCATCTGTTCAAATGTGTGAAGAATCTATTTATCACAGGTAGCTGGCCAGTGGCACCCACCCAACAGCACTGTCCCTGCTTGCTGACTGAGCTGAGTTATCAGTAACCTGGGGTCTCCTGTTAAAGTCAAAGCAATACAATTTTCAGTGGTAATTTTTGACCCAAGGGATTTCATAGAATCACAGACTGCTTGGGTTGGAGAGGACCTCAGACATCATTGAGCCCCAAACCCTGCTGTGGGCAGGGCTGCCACCCCCTAGCTCAGGCTGCATAGGGCCCCATCCAACCTGGCCTTGAACCTCCAGAGATGGGGCACCTACAGCTTCTCTGGGCAGCCTGTGCCAGTACCTCACTGCCCTCTGAGTAAAGAATTTCTTCCTAACATCTAACATTTCAGTGGTGAAATAACCACAGCACACGGCAGCCTTGCCTGTGGGCCTTTGCAGGCTGGTCATGACCCGCTTCAGCCCCATCCTGTGGGGCAGGAGGAGATGGATGGGTTCTGTGCTCTGGTTACTGGCATTTTGTGCCAGCTAAAGAATTTTTTTTTTTTTTGTCTGCTGCCTTTACAGTAAGAGGCTTTATCATTATAACCAGAAGAGAAATAAATTACTGGAAATAAGGTAGTTAAGTGGGCAGTGTCTAAGCAGTGTACGTACTGTGGTGGAGGGAGGAATGTGGCGGCAGCTGATGAGTAGAGGAGGCACTGAAACCTGCATGGGAGAAAGGAAACACAAGTGGTCCTTTGGTGCAAAGTAATTAACGTACCAGAAGATGGATGACTGTGAAACAGTGAAAAGTATTCCAATAAAGGAACAGCTCCTGCAGGGTCACGCAAATGGGAATGGAGGTTAAAAATAAAAACCCAACAACAATAGGCTCATGGGAAGGACTCTGAAAAGAGAAAGAGAGATACTTGGCATGGCTGGGAAGGATGGGGTAAAGAGTTAGGCTGCAACTAGAATGTCCAAAATGAAATGAGATTAATGCACACCCATAGTTTCTGACAGGAAAAATAAGTTAGGCTGTAAATAAGAGGAGGAGGCATATATTTCCAGAGGCTGTCAAAAACTTCTGAGTAAATACTGTGAATTTGAATCTATATGAAAGCAAATAGGTCACAGGAATATGAATGTGGTAACAGCAATCTACTGCCTAAATCAGAAGAGAAGTGGTGAATACAACAGGCAAAAAAACAGGTAGCTGAAATACACTGTGCTGATGATGGAGGCTCCAACTAGCTGGTCCTATTGGCACTGTACTGTGTAAGAACCACCTTTTTTGGAGCTGTTCATTTTGTGGTCAAACATGTTGATTATTTGCACTTACAAAGCACATTTCTATTGCAGGAACCTGGAGCGTGCTTGGAAGGTAGCAAATGCTTTGGCAGATGGGGGGGGAAATGTGAGATGAATGAGTATTAGGCTGGATTTAGTGCTATGTTCTTGTAACTCTAGGTTAATTTAATCTTGATCCCAGTGAGTGTATTGGCAGAAGATGGAGGTGGAGAGCACAGGTCTTCTGGCTCCAGCCAGTCTGCACTATGCACCCGGATAGCCAGAGATCTCTCTGAATGGGCAAAGAAGACCTACATTTACAGTAGTTTAAATGCAATGCGTTACTTATCTCTGTAAAGTGGAACTTGGAGATTTTTTCCCCTTTTGTTTGCCAGAAAGAGTTATGTGAGAACGATTCTCCCCGTGGGTACCACCCTCATCAAATGCAGTTATAGTTGAGATGGAGAATGATCTTAAGTCAAAGACAGTGGAGAACAAATTGGGAGACTCTTGCTCAGTTCCCAGCTGTGCCCCACATCTCCTATGTGCCCTGGGGCAAATCTGCTTATTTCTGTGTGCTGTGGCTTCTTGTGTGCAAAGCAGAGATTGTAATCATCATTCGCCTGTCCTGTTTGGTTAGATTAAAAACTCTTTGGAGCAGGCAGCTTGTTTTTCTGCATGTTTATGTAACATTTTTGCATAATTTGTATTTGATCTCAGCTACTGTCATCTAAGACATGTAGAGATACCTCATAAATAATACTAGTAATATTTTAATATTGATAATGCTTAGTGCATTCACAGCATTTAACCTCCCCTAAAACAGCACTCAATACTGTCGGCATCGTGGTGATTGAGCATGAGTCATATTGGCTCCTTTCCCTGGCATGGTGCGATCTGTCAGCTGGCCAAAGAGCTGAGGCATTCAGTGACTACGTCTTGGGTATCAGGAACACCTGAATTTTAATGCAGTCTGGGGCAGTAACTTAACTGTGTGATCCCTGGGTATTGTTTTTCAAATAGGAGCTTCAGAGTTTGAAGCAGTGTCAGCCTGGTGCTCGGAGCATTGGAGATGTAGTACTTAAGGACATGGTTTAGTGGGCTATATTGGTGGTAGGTGGATGGTTGGACTGGGTGGTCTTAGAGGTCTTTTCCAACAACATTAATAATTCCATGATTCTTCTTGGCTGAGTTCCTTCTTACATGAGAAGAAACTTTAATTAGCACCATCCCCACCTCACAAATACCTCTGTCATGTGTACCTTTGAGGACCTCCCTTTCCAGGAGGCTATCCGTAGCCCTTTTTTGTCCTGGAGGAGGTGCCACCAGCTGCAGTGAGCCTGTGTGGCTGCGAGCTGGCTGGTGCTCCTGGCCTCCAGTTATCTGCTGAGACAGATTGACTTGGTTGTTTGCAATCAGCCCTTCTTCCAGACACGTGTCCTACAGACTATCACTGCCAGCTCTCCCAGCATACCCTCAGGAACCACAGTGAAGGGCCCTGGGATGCATCCAGCTACAAGCCTGCAAAAAAAAAAAAAAAGAAAAAAAGAAAAAAGAAAAAAGGAAAACATGAAGGGAAAAAGAAATGAATTCAAAGTTGAGAGGATAACATCCTGAAAATAATGAATTTTATTTAATTATAGCCAGTAATGAATGCATTGAAACAAACAACAGCTCATCCTCAGCTCTTTTTGTTACTGCTCTGCATTTCACTCAGGCTGTATGCAATTTCTTTGGAGTGACCTTACTGAGCGCTCCTTACGCTTCTGAATTAATCTTTATTTGCTTTGCTGCAAAGCTTTGTGTCACCACATCACTTTCTTTTCTGTGCTGAAGCACTCCTCAGCAAAGCCTGCTAAGCTAAGCACCAAGCACATGATTGCATGATGCTGTATCCACTGAAAGCATCGCCTAGCTGGGAGAAGAGAGAAAGGCAGAGAGGCTTTACCCCATCTTACCTCCTCTCTCATTCAGGAATGCTAGCAAAGTCAGAGTACTCTCTAAGATCAATTAGCCTTGGAAACTGACTGGCCAGAGGAGGAAACAGGCTCACTTCCGCATCTTTCAAGAGATGTGCTGGAGTACAGCGTACTCACCTGTGGAGACCAGAACCTGTCCTTTAAAGCTGTGAGAAGGTTCATGATCCATCCTTCATGCTTTTTTTGTCTTCTCCATGCTCCTGCAAAATGAGAGGGCCTTTTACCAAAGTGCCCTGACCTTTCAGACCTGAGTGTCCATTTCAAGAGGTTAATCGAAATATTCACCTTGTGCTCCGTAGACCATTCCCTAAGGTTCCCTGACTCTAACACCCATAATTGGGAAGGGAGGACAAACCCCACACCAGTAAAACACTAGAAAGGAAGCAGAGAAGAAATACTTCTACTGGGAAGGCAAAAGTGTGCCAGGAATGGAAGGAATTGACCACCCCCCATCCTTTTCCTTAGACTTTACTCAGCACTTTGCAGCTAACTCCTGCTGCCCTTGACATGAAGTCTCCTTTCGTAGAATCAGAGAATCATTAAGGTTGGAAAATACCACTAAGATCATCTAGTCCAACTCTTCCTCTACCACCAATATTGACCGCCAATATTAACCATTTTCTTTCATGAGCCATCAGACCCTCTGGTAGGCTTGGGGGGCATAATATGGTACCATCAAAATCAACAGCAGGCAGGGATACGTATGCTGGAAAAGTCCCACAAAATGTTTTGTTGTATCCTTAGGGTCCAGGGTCTTCTAGAACCTGGCACTATGGTTGCTGAAGAAGTAATTATTTCCATCCATTACGTGTTTTCATTCCAAGCACTTAAGTATTTCAGCTTCATTTTCCGTTAGTGTAAGGGTAAGGAGAGCTCTGGAAAGCAGAAGAGAAGACCCAGGCAAAGCAGAAGAAAAAACAACCTGAAAATATTGGGAGTAGTAGGGAGCACTAAATTTTCTAAGGTGCCTAGTTTACCATAGGTGCCAGTAGAGAATCAGTTCTACAGAGTGAAATATCAAGAGTGATGCTTCTTTTTTCTTTTTTTCTTTTCTGTTGTTTTCTCTGTCATCCTAAAGCCATCACTGGTTCCTGTCTTCTCCCTTTCTTGATGGTTAGTTGCATAGACACTGCTGTTATAGTGCTGTGTTTATCTGGTGGATAGGTCCAGTGGTCCCACCAAAGGTAAGGACCCAATGTAAACCTATTGCAACCACGGAAGGGACCGCAGACTGCCAAACACATCACGACTGTGACATCAGTTTGAAAGGTGCTGGAAGAAGGCTTCTATGACTTGGGATGGTGTTTCTGGAGGCAGGGAGACCAAGCCTCCCAGAAACAAGACCCAAGAACAATACAGAAACTAAGAGGGAGGAGCTGGAGGAGAGATCTGGATTTGTTTGCAATGCACGTTTTTACACTTTCTGCTAAATAAGCTTGAGCACATCCAGATTAAATCAGATAAAATACTAACAGAAGAAATCCACCATGGATCTGTCTCTGGTTTGAGAATGGTGACTCCACCAGCCTTTCTGTCCTGTCTCCTCAATTCCCAGGGTCATGCATAATGGGAGCTTGTTTTTCAAGGCATTCAGGTGCTCAGTTCAAATTCTAATTTTCTAACTCTGGAGCACATCATTAATTCAAATCACTCCTGGACTGCAGAGGCCTCATTGCTTGGCCTGCTCTGCTCACAAGTTCAAGTCCTCTCCAGCTGAGTGCAAAAATAAAGACTAAGTTTTTTAGGGTGTCTGCTTTGCCACTGGTTCCAGTAGATAACTGACTCTGCAGAGTGAGTTCTCAAAAGACAGTAAGAGCTTTAAGGTTTGGGTCCCAGATTGAGCTGAGGGGGCTTTCTCTGGTGGCCCTTCCCTGCCATGTTACCCCTGCAGATCCAGCTGCAGCGGGAAGCAGCTGCTGAACTTTCTGTTAGGAGCTTTTGGAGCACAGTTCTTTCAGCTGTCTTGTACTATAATTATGTTCCAAGCTGCAAGTCATATCGCCTCCTGCTGTGACCTTGTTGAAGCTCTAAATGTGAAGCCGGATCAGGTTTTGAACAGAGATCTCCGAAATACAGCCAGAATGCTGCGGGAGGCACCATTTGGGGGTCAGCAGGAGATGCAATTCCTCAAGTCAGTCCTGAACTGATCCCACAGCATGGTGGGGTATTGCTTTGCTGGCAAGAAAGACATGCAATGGCAGTCCTAGCCATCTGAGGATATTAAAAATCTCTTTCTCCAGGAACAGTCATTACCTCTAATACCCTGCTCAAGTTTAAATTTGGATAATTACTTTCTTCTGACCTAAATAAAAGATCATTGGGTGTTGTTTTTTTTTTTTTTTCCCAGATGCTATATTTTTTTCATGCTTCCTATAGTAAAGAACTTTGTAGGAATGTTGTACGCTGTTGAACAGATGCTCTGTTGCCCCCTAAGAGCTAGGTGCAATTCGGAGGTGGATAATGACTTGTAAGTGGAGAAACTCTAGGGTCCAGCAGCTACAGGTGGGATGTAACCATTGATAGCAGAGCGGTAGCAGCACTGATGAAGATGCCTGGTATTTGTGAGGTATTTGAATAAGTGTAATAATGAGTTATAAATCTCATCTGCACACATATTCTGAAGAAGACAACAGGGTGCTTTAGAAGACTGAGATATCCATCTGGTTGGTGGGATCAGCTAGCCAGAATCTTTGGTGTAACGTGCTCTGGCTCTAGGAATGATGGGCTCTCCTCTGCGTGCTGTGTTGAAGAGTATTGTAAACAAGTCTTTATCTCTGCAGCCTTATATTTGATTAGGAGCCCTCAGCGGCCTGTGGTGGCCCTATGCTAGGTCAGAGCTCTCCCTTTGTCTTCCTGTTCCTGGAATATCTGAAGATTTGTCTCACTGTGTTAATACTTATGCATATTTGCTCTTCAGATCCCTTCTTAGCCTCTTAATCTCAATTGTATGTTTTTCCTGACAGGTTAAATTTCTTTCTATTAGTTTTGGTTTTGCAGGACTCAAGAGTTCAATGGACACAATTACCAGGTCTAAATTAATCATTATGAAAAGAGGTTTATGAGATGAGAAATTTGCTATTTTGTTTCTGTAATGGCATAAAAAAAATCCTTTCCAAAAGTTCTCTTCAGTGCTCACTGCATCCACAGTGGATATGATATGGTGTATGAAATACATCTGGCTTAGTTCTCATTAGTCTCTAAGCCAGCTCAGAATTTGAGCTATGCAGCCAGAAGCCAGCATGGCCTGATACAGGGCTTCCTTTTGAGCAGTCCTGGGAAGTTGGATTGATCAGAGATGCTCATCTGTGGTGCTTTCTTGTATTGGTTTTTATCTCATTTATTCTGGATATGGTTTTTAACTCTTCTAATAAATCTGGCTTTGGTGGAAACCCCCTTCTGAAGTACAGAAGCATGGGTGCATTTGTCAAGCATTAAAATCTCTTTGCTCTTCCTTCTTCCGTGCTCTGTTGCCCTTCTTCCCAGGATCACCATCACAGGTTGTGTAAGTCTTCCCTAGTGCCTCTCAAATCAATGTTACAGCCTTGCCTTGCCTTGCTAGTGCTGCAGTCCTTTCCTTGGCATTAGTGTTGTGAAAGATTTGAAGACCTCGTTATGCATATGTCAGTCATCTAAAGTTTGGATGCTCTGCTTTCATGCGAAGAGTGTATATATGGCAATGTGACGAAAACAAGCGTGTACAAGAGATTACCTGACACAGGAAGACCAAGAGCATGTTGACCTTGAGGGCTTGCAAAAAAAGCCTCTATAGCTTGCCCTCGATGGCTTGGCTGCTGTGAAATCCCAGCACTGCAACATTTAGTGTTGGCATTTAATTTCCAATTTACTCAGAACTCAAAAAGAGAGAGTTCTAAGTCAGGTCAAAAACCCACAGCCTTTTTTCTCTGATGTTGAAATGTTACTCTGCACTAAAAAAAGCTGGAGAAGAGATGTTTCAGCCTTTCCAAAAAAAGGATTTTAAAGCTTTTTGTTCTGAGGAATGTTTTGATTGTTTTGATCTATTTGAACACAAATACATTTTGAGATGCATTTTCCTTTGAATGTAACATCTGATGTTCGCTCAACTTTTTCTAGTGGGTGAGGTTAGCAGATTGGGGCTGAAGGGAAGGAACCCTGTTGCTTCTCTTGGCTTGTTTCATAGAAAAAAGACCATGAAATCCTGATGCTTTGAGATGTATTAACATAATAGAAGGGGGAAAAAGTAGTAAGTGCTAAGAAGAAAGTGGGAGGGAGTTAAAAATGCGACCCACCTCTGAGGTCTTCAGCAAAAGCCAACAGCATCGAGGGAGAGAAAATGAGAACTTCTTTCCCTGGAGCTGTTTGTCTCTCTGACCTTCACAACACAAATCACTCCTTCCATTATAAATGAAATATTAACTGTCGTGCAGTAGTTGCAGTATCCTCCTGGCTTCTTGTTAGGAGGGTCACAAAGCAGTAAAGTAAGGAAGAAACGCAGCCCTTACAGAGCTTGTTTGAAAAGCAGGGAAAGAAAATGCAGTCATTGCAAACCAGAACGACAGGGCAGGACCTGGTGGAAAACATGGTTAGACAAGAAGGAGATAGAGAGGATCCCAAGGGGAAGGCAGAGAAAGGAGGAATGATCTTGCAAACACAATGTCTCATTTACAGGGTGACTGCAGATATGCCTACCTGGAGCTGGCTCAGAGGTGAGAGGACCCAAGAAGATGTGTGCATGGGTGGCCAGTGTTTGTCTGGGAGGAAGCCACACATAATGTTGTTCACGCTATGCATTTTGGTGGGTGACACCTGCTGCTGCTGGGTCAGCCACTGAGCTTCTTTTCTGCATCAGGCCATGCTCTCTGTTTTGGGGTAGGAGCTGGGGCAACTGTGACTGCCTATACCGCTGAGCTGGCTTTTCATTCCTGTTCAGTGTCCATTGGTAACCAGTGCATTTCTACAGCAGGTTAAGTGGGCCCAAGGTATTCAACAACCAAGTTGGCAAGGCTCTACTCTAGGAATGCATCATCTTGCATTATGCATAGTCAGGTTATCAAGCACTATGGCAATATGTCCAGGTCTCAGAGACACCTGCATATCTACTTAATTGTCTAGTAACTTGTGGCTTTCAGCTCTGAGCCCATCTCAGATGGTTGAGGATGGATGGTAGTTCATCCCATGTGTGTGCTGGTGATGCATTTGTGTGTCCAGAGAAGGGCAACGAAGTGGGTGAAGGGTCTGGAGCACAAGTCTTATGGAGAGTGGTGGAGAGAACTGGGATTGTTCAGTGTGGAGAAGAGGAGGCTCATGGGAGACCTCACTGCTCTCTACAATGACTTGCAAGGAGGTTGTGGCGAGGTGGGGTTTGACCTCTTCTCCCAGGTAACAGCAACAGGACAAGAGGGAATGGACTTCAGTTGCACCAAGAGAGGTTCAGGTTGGATATTACAAACAATTTCTTCTTAGAAAGAGTGGTGCTGCACTGGCACAGGCTGCCCAGGGAGGTTGTGCAGTCACCGTCCCTGGAGGTGTTCCAGAACAGTGTGGATGTGGCACTGAGGGACATGGTCAGTGGGCATGGTGGGGATGGGCTGGTGGTTGGACTAGGTGATCTTAGAGGTCTTTTTCAACCTTCATGATTCTATGCATATTCCTCTTGAATGTCTACCTATGCCTGCTGGAAAACATGGAGGAAGGTCAATGGAAACACAGCAGCTGCCTCTGGCCAGCAGCTGGATGGGGCCCGCTCAGGCTGCATAATTAGATCACTTGAACTTCGAAAGAAGTTAATTAGTAATGAAATTTCTGACTGAATGATGCAGATTGTGAAGACTGGCTTTGTCAGCAGCTGAAATTAATTACAGGCTCAGGCACAGGGAGAAGTGGGGTGGGGGGAAGGATGCGGGGAGGGGGAGGCATCACCGAAAGAATGATGACAAACTTGGCTGCAGGCTGTTGCTGTGGTGATGGGAGGCAGTCATGGTGGTTGACAGCAGTGACACATCAAAGGCAGCAGGTACTTCGAATTACCCCCTCCACTGACCCAAGCGGGCAGCTATCCCTCCTAGCTAGATGTAGATGCTCTCGTTTACTCCTCATGCTTCCTTTCTCTCTGTCACAGGTGGGATCTGCCTTCTTGGGGGCTCCCATCTGCCCTGAAAGACTATGTGGTGGCAGAAGGAAAGCTTTTCCTAATGTCACTTTAATTGGCAGTGTCTTCAGGAAGCCTAGACAACGCTGAAAACTTTCAGAGCTAGTATTTGAAAAATGGAGGAGGAGAAACAGTACAGCCAGCCTCAGATTTCTGAGAAAGACGATTCATGGCTTCAAACCCTTGTTCAAATTGCAAAGTTTCAGGGAGTGCTTTGGCTGGCTGGCTGGGGGGTTGTGAATCTCAGGATATCACCAGCTGCCTGCAGGTGCCCTGCTGGGGTCTGTGTAGACCAGGGTGGACTGCTGCAAGGGGAGCATCAGAGCATCCTGGCCACACATGCACTGCCGCAGCCAAAGTGTACATACAGAAACGTGGATTTGTATAAATATATGAATGTCCAGGTTGGCTATCAGGAATGTTTTCTTCCTGGAATGAGTGGTGCTGCGCTGCCACAGGCTGCCCAGGGGGTGGTGGAGTCACTGTCCCTGGAGGTGTACCAGAACCATGTGGATGTGGCACTGAGGGACATGGTCAGTGGGCATGGTGGGGATGGGCTGGCAGTTGGACTAGGTGATCTTAGAGTTCTTTTCCAACCTTAATGATTCTATGAATATAAAGACCTGACTTCAAGCCCTTTTGCCTCAACTCTATGAATCTGGTCATGGTTGGAGTGTACTCCCTGCTGTCAGGTTTCCCGTGTCATGTTTTCTGGCTGTATGCTGAAGAAAACACTCCAGATTTTAAAGCAATTTCTGCTTCTTGTTTTGTATGTGTTTATTTCTGCCAGGGCTGCTCTGAGTGTTGGTGGGAATAATAGATGGTTGAGGGACTACAGATGACAGAGCTGGACTACGGTCAGTTGTGTCTGTTGACAGGAATAGGCATAGACTGAAACATGGGAAATATCACTTAAATGTATGAAAACAGTGAGTAAGCAGTCAAGAACTGAAGCAGGCTACCCAGAGATGTTCTAGTGGAGATACATCGCTGGAGATACTGAAAAGCCACCTGGACATGACCCTGAGTAACCTGCTGTAGTTGGCCCTATTTTGATGAGACGACCTCATAGAATCATAGAATCACCAAGGTTGGAAAAGAAAGATCTTCCAGTCCAACTGTTCACCTATCACCAGTATTTCCCACTAAACTGTGTCCCTCAGTGCAACGTTTAATATCTATCAGGGAAGGTCGTCCTCTTCGACCAAGGACACAGCTCCAAGAGGGATGCACATGGAGTGGTGAGGGAGGAAGAAGACACCCACCTAGCCACCCAGATCAGCTGAATCACCCCTGGTGATCAATGGGGTGACAGATGTCACAGCCAGGCTGCCCTCACATCCATCGAGAACGTCCAGTGATTTTCGGTGGTTCTGTGAAAGATAAAAAAACAAAAAACAAAACACAGTTTGGAAAGTCCGGAAAAGACCTGTAGTCTTACCTGAAAGACCTGTGAGAGCTATTGGAAACCTCCTCAGGTGCTTTCCTGGGTTTTGGATTGGTTCATAATAGAAAGATAAAGAAGAGAGAGTGTCATGGTTTTGTGATTTTCTGTTATTCGATATAATCGATATTCGATTATATCCCCCGTCCCCTTTGTCACGGAACTGGGCCGAACGCCCATAAACTGTTGACAGAGAGAAAGGTGGGAAACTGAAGTTAAGCTGTATAGACCTCGGAGAACAATCTTTTTATTCATGCCATTTTGGTATATCCTTCTCTGACAAGGCCTCTGTTTTTGCAGCCCACAGTGAGGGTGGGCTCCATGTGCTTACTTTGTACAGCGCTTGGGATTCACTTTGTAAGGGATAGCGATAACATGTTCTTGAAATCACCTTATAGCATGATTGGCACAGTAGAACTGGTGTCTTGTTCTTGTCTGATTTTGCCACTGAAGGTAGTTCACTGAAAACCAGGTGGAGGAGAAGAGAAAAAGAATTAATAATCTTCCAGATCAGATTGTGCAGGGTTAGTCATGAATCACTGTCAGAATGAGCAAGGAAGAATTGCTCAGAACAAACCATGGATTTTGAGTGTCTTTCAGAAGTGACCACCATTTGGGGTTCAGTTCTGTGAGGCGTGAAAAATGGGTGCACACAGTGGGTTGTATTTTCAATAGGTATTTTCTCAGTTCTGTTAGTTAAAATTAAAAAAAAAAAAAAAAAAAAAAAACCAAGGAAAAAACTTTGTCTGAAAACTGAAACCAGGCAGGGATGTTTGGGAGGCATGTTAAATCACGAGTGATGTTTCTGCCAGAGGTTGGAGGTCTGTTCTCATTAGATCTACATCACTGCTTTGCAATGCAAACACTGGAAAGAAGTCACAGAAACGTGTGCCCAGCTTTAGAGCTAAAACACTGTAATTGAATCTTGGGTAAGTGAGAATCAGTCCTAAGCCTCCTTCATTTGAAAGAGTGGGATGGTAAGGAAGAGGCAGATAGAGGGTGCGAAGGGCACAGAGAGGTTCCTCAAATGCACCATTTTTACCCTCTTCCGTAACACATAAATGAAGTGGTACTTGATGAAATTAAAAGGCAACAAATTAAAAATAAATAGGAGGAAATACTTCTTAATGTAAAGTATAATTAGCTAATGTAGCTTACGGCTGCCAGCTATTATTGAAGCAGTTATTTTAGAAAGATTCTCAACAAAGGATTCGAATGAATAAGGAAAGCATCTGCAGGGACGCCACTATAGCTGAGAAAACAATTACAAGGGCTATCAATCCTCATGCTCTAGGGCACAAATAGATCAGCAGCTGGGGTCAGAAACACAATTTCCCCCCGTGGTTACTGAATTACTTAATTAGGCACATGGTGATGTTCTATCCTGCATGGGTCACTGCTGGAAGCAGAATAATGGATTGGATGACCATTGGCCTGTTCCAATATGGCATGCCTTTATCTCCAAGCTCTTCTCAGAAGTGAAGAAGGAGACTTCTAGCCTTATGCTCTGCCGCCTTCTCAGAAGGGTCCTAGCCCCTGGACTCATGCAGTGCTCAGCTGTCAGTGTCATTGTGTTCAATATAGCCTTTCACCAGATCCCAGACATTTCTGCTGCGTATGAATTTAGGGCACCATGGAAGGTTTTTTTTCCACTGTGTTTGTAAGATCTGTAAGCCCACAAGAGAAGAGTCTGAGTCTGTGTTTTTGTTTAACTATGGCAACGATCCGACTGGTGTAAGTATTAAGGCTTTCAGCTACCTGTACTTTCTCATTTACAAAAGGGTTTTGGCTTTACCAAAGAATGAAGAAGTGAGGAACTGAAGGAGAAAAACATAACAAATATTTTGTATATTTGTTATATTTTGTTATAACAAATCAGCCTATCAGCAGTTATTTCCTTTAATCTTCCTGCTTTGTCATCCCAAATCTCGAGGAAGCTTATCTCAGCCCTGATGCTTTTGCAGCAGTTTTCCTTGACTCTTTTCCACCTGGTTTGAGTGTGTCAGCATGATGGTGATTTTGCTAAACTGTGTTACCCTGGGGATGTACCAGCCATGTGAGGATATGGACTGCCTTTCCGACAGATGTAAAATCTTGCAGGTAAGCAGACTTCCTTCCTGTCATTAGTACAAGTCACAGAATTTCATGCGTGTTTTCTTTCAGTATGTGGTCAATACCTTACCAAAGGGTTGATGAGCAAAGTAGCTTCCTATAAAACGGAAAGAAATGGCTTTGAGGAGTTGAGTGGTGTTAGAGAGAGAGAATAAATGAAGTCTCCTTATGACCAGGCAATACAGAATAGTTGTTAATTCTCTTCATCCTGTGAATAAAACATGTCTTCCTGACACAGGAAAGACCTGCTGTTGCTGAGCCAACACGGGCTTTCAGTTCCATGTACAGAGGCTCTGAGTCTACATCAAGTACTTCATGTAGGAGGAATAAATAGAGCTCCTGCTTGCTTGCTTTGACAGCAGGTAGCTATGATGCCAGTGCTGCATAGAAGAAACTTGTCCAGCTTTGTCTTTAACTCATTTTCAGAAGTACTGAAATTCATGTTTATTTCACTATCAGCGTTGTAAAGTCTCAAGCTGAGAATGTGTGTCACACTTGCTGTCGGCTCTCTGTTTGGCAGGTATTTGATGATTTCATCTTCATCTTCTTTGCAATGGAAATGGTGTTAAAGATGGTGGCCCTGGGGATCTTTGGCAAGAAGTGTTACCTTGGAGATACCTGGAACCGCCTGGATTTCTTCATTGTTATGGCTGGGTAGGTTGATAGTTTGTGTTTATTTGTTCACTTTGTTGAAATCTCTTGTAAAACTGAAAAGTGCTCCTCATCTGAAAGCAAATGAAGGTTATTGGCAACTGTCTGTGTTTTTCCTTATGTTTACCAAGCCCGGTTAAGCCCCTCAAATCCTGATGGAAGAGCGAAAGTAAATCCTTGCAAAGCCAATGAATGCTACTCTTGATTTGCCATGATGCAACTGATATAAAAGTTTCCACTCTGCTCCTACTATGGTAGATTTGCAAAACTGGAATAAGGTGTCCTGGGGAAGAAACGGAAGGCAAGGTAGCTTAGCTGATGTGCAGCTGCCTATCTCACAACTTCAGTAGAGAGTGTTAAGTTGTACCAGCTGAAGAACTAGCCTGGAAATAATTTTGTTAGCGGAGGAGGAACAACCTTTATCAGAGCTAAGCCAGCTTCTCTGTTTCTAGAAGCAGTGTTTCAATGTAGAGATATCTATTTTTTTCTTTTTTTTTTTTTTTTAACTCCGGTCCTTTTGTCTTTGTATTGCATTGGCCTCAACCATAATACTATTGGGACAAGTTGACATTTGAGTGTTTTTTACAACAAAGTTGCTATGGAGAAGCTCTGATTTCCCCTTTGCATGTGTGAAGTGGAAAACCTACCAGGATTTGGCTATTAAATCACAGCAAAATGTCCCCCTGTGATATCAGTGGGCATGCATTTTTTGGAATTTGTCCATTTTCAATCAGACTGCCTTGCGGTATAATAAAAGAAAAAAAGTCAGAAAAATTATGTACTATTAATGTTCTTACAGAAAAGGGGTGAAAATCTTTTCAGAGAAACCCCTCTGACTTTCCTGTCCCTCTCCCCAAGGCATTACCAGCATTCGCTGTCACCTGCAAGTGCACTGCTGACGGAGCCAACAGTGAGTTCAAGCTCACTTTGCAGAGCTTTTCCCTGAGGTGCAGAGAAGTTCTGTCTTTACATTTGCTTCTGACACAGTTGTACTACAGAAAGATTTGAAAGTCGTTCCCTCTGGAGTGGTGTGTAATTGTTTGCTTCTGGGGGGAGCTGGAATTTTCAAACTCAGTTCAGTTGTAAAAGTGTGAAGGCTGATCCTCAGCTGGCTTGTACATGAAAGAAGGATGGGCAGATGAAAGCTGCAGCTTTTTGTGAACTTAAGCAACGTGCGTGAGATGGGAACCTTTCTTGTGGCTGACTCTGCTGTCATTAGCATGTGATTTAAAATAGGCCTGCACTGTGGGAACTGTTTGGAAAGGAGACCTCAGAGCCTATGGTGCTCCTCTGTTGGAGTGTGCTGCATATATGGGGTGAGAGGAAGGCTCTGCTCCAGGTGGGTGCAGGATAGCCATCACACTGAAGGTGGGGGGAAAGGCTTGGGGGACTGGGGGGATTGCTCTGCCTGCTGTCCCTGCAAGCATGGTGTGTGAGCAATGCAGTCTGGAGTGAGGAAGAACTCAGTGGGGCAATGCTGAAGGAAAACAAGGAGTTGCGCTCACCTCTTTCACTCGTTTCCTTGGTGGAACAAACTTCACTAAACAACATTTCCTTACTGTGCAGATGATGGAGCACTGCCACAGGTTGCCCAGAGGCTGTGGGGTCTTCTCCTTGGAGATCTCCAAAACCCACCTGGAAATGGCCCTCAGCACCCTGCTCTGGGCATCCCTGCTGGTGCAGGAGTTGGGCCAGGTGGACCCAGAGGTCCCTGCCAACCCAAACCATACTGTGATTCTGTGAAATCCTCTCCGCCTAGATCAGAAATTTATATCTTCATACCCATTTATACGTTTCCTTCTGCTATCATTGCTGAGAGAAATTTGAGAAGAGAGAGAGTCTTTTGCACATCTGATAGCAGTATTAGAAATGAAGCTCATATCTGAACTCCTTTCAGTGCCAAGGAGACTTAGAATCAACTCCTTCGGTATAAAATAATCACTGTGGAGGATTTTTTCATTTCAGGTCCAGAACTGAAAGAAATTTGTTTCCTGATTTCTATACAATTGTTCTCATGAGGTGTCAGGCTGAAATGATAGTAATCTCATTAGAATATCTGATCTCAAAAGACTTCATCTGCTAAAGAAAGATTTTTCCATTTAGTTATATAGAACTAATGACTATATAATGTATTTTGAGTTATAAAAGCTTGTGGTTATTAATTCATTATTCTTTGAAATTCATTAAAATTGTCTGCACTGCTTAAATCAAATTCAAGCAGAGGCTCAAATTTGCCCTTATGTACAGAACACAGGCTTTTATTTAACCTCAGATTTAAGCCCCAGGCTTCATCCTGATTGGTCCCACACCTGGATCTGCTTGCTTTGGGTCCAAACTATGCCTTAGCCTTCAAAGCTTCCTGCATAAGGCCTTGCATATTTTCTCTGAGGCAGTGAGGTAGATCCTGAAAAGAAGCTCATCAGTATTTTTCTAAAAGCCTTCTCCTTTCCATGGTCCTGGGCTCTTGTGGGCTGCAAGAGTGGTCATAAATTCAACCACCTAAAAAACATCCAGATGATGAAAAGTAATGCACTGCCTGGGTGACCTCTGAGCATCTCTCAAATTTGAGAATAAGGACTGTATTTCCCAGCCCCTTCTTCCTTTCTCCCTTTCCAAATACATACTCAAGCAGCAGCCCAAGTAAGGCATCAGAGGTTGGGAGGATGAACTGTAGCCTGGAAAAGCATAGTGCAGGCGAGGGACATTTCTGTTGAGTGGTCCTGGGTGGTTGAGGTACCTCCATCTGGCTATTAATGTGACAGTCTTTTATCAAAGAGTATAATGATTATTTGCTGCTATTGCCCCAGACAGTGCTTTGGTTACATAAGCCATGTGTTCAGGCATTCAATATGTAGTTTCTCCTCACTTCCTTGGAAAGCCAGAAGCTATAGTTTTAGTTAGCTGAATTCCCTTGTGTGCCCCTGCCCTGCTTGCCCCTGCTCCCCACGCAGCCCAGCAGCTTGAGGAAGACTCAATTGTCACTAAAAATGCTCCGTTTCCATGGCAATAGGAGCTGACATCACCAGAACTTTCTCCCCTCTCACACATTCCCTCCCCCAACAACCCTCAACACGTTTCTTCAAAAAGGATTAGGAAAAAAAAAAGCAACACATAAAACCCTAAACAAATAGGTCCTATGTCAGTGTCCTCCACTGTTCCTCTCAGAGCTCCTAAAACCAAGAGAGGTGATTTGGGTTGAATGCCCATGATCTCATGTGCACAAGCAACAGGGGCTTACACTTGGCTTGCAGACACTTCAGTTCTCATTGCTCACTGCTGATGAGAGGTTGCAGGTTCCCTGATATTTCATGCAGATGGTGCTTGTCACCAGCTGTCTTGGTGGGAGACCCTCTTCCCCTGCGTTTGTGTTTAGGTTGTGTCTGTCGTCATTTGTTTCCCACAGTGATGGGTGCTTTTGGAGAGCTTGCTCTGAAGCAACTTAAAGGGCAGATTCCTAAAGCTGAGAGACTACTATTTTTTGAAAGCTGAGATCATCTGGACAACACTGACTTTGGAAACTTAGGCCAGCATCTCCACATGCATGAATTTAGGAGCTGTTAATTATTTCTAGGCTGGTGCTCATCAGCTTTTTAAATCAGGCATTTCTCTAGCAACGAAGAGTGAGCAATTTCTCCTGCCTGCTCTACTCTGTGAATTGGAGTTGTGTTTACATGTGGTTGAAGAGGATGCCAGCGTCCCTGTGGGAGGGAGGCTTCCCTTTACATGACTCTGTCCCGAGAGTCCTGCCTGGCCTTGGGATGTCAATTCCACCAGCGAGTGCTTGTTTGGCCTCTCTTGTACTTTACAGCCAAGTGCTTTAATTAGTGATTAGTGGTAGGAAATGTCTCTGACCGCTTCTGTGGCATTCCCCTGACATGTTCTAGTATGGAATATACTTGTACAAATTGTAGGTAGTTTAAAGGGGGGAGATCTTCACTGCATGGCCAGGGAAATTATTGTGATTACAAGTTCGTATGTAGAATATATCCAAAGTCTTTCTTTAACTAGCTCAATAGCTGAGAAGAGGCTGGTATATCTTTCACAGAATGTCCCATCTTTGCCTCTTCTCCACCATCACACCGCAGCTTTCCGTGTAGATCTTGTAAACCGTGATCAAATCCCATCCCAAACTTGCCTTTGAGAGGAGTGGCATGACTTGTGTATTTCATAATTTTAAGATACAGTTGCTTGATAGCTTTTTTTAAAAAAGTCATAGTGAACAGCAGAGTAAGGCACATTACACAGTGCAGCCCCTTCAGTGCATTATACAGTGGTAATCCAGCCTCTCTATTCCAACCTTAAATTTCCCTGTTCCTACAGCCAAGGATTGCGGCAGCCCATCTTATCACAGCATCTTCCTGTTAATTCATTCAGCTCCTTTCTCCAGTGTTCCAAGTCGTGTTGATTGTAGGTATTTTCCCCCTCACAATCTCCTCTTCTGAAGAAAGAAAATCCCTTCCTATTAGTAGGGACAGAAAACTTCGTTCCCAGATGTGTGGTGTTACATTTGTTCATACTGGAATACGTGTTATTTGCATTTCCAAGGCAGCTCACGCTGTTCTGTATTGCTGACTTACCCTCTTCATTTCTTTTCTGTTTTCTCAAAAATATGCTTCAACTGCAAAATCCACCAGTAATTTTTTTTTTTAATTTTCTGCCAGGTTGTGATAAATAAATAAGGAACAGCATGGCAGGAATCGTGTATTACAGTACAGCTGCTCACGAATAAGTCCCCATTTACTGTTGTACGTGGGGCTTAATACTTAGCCTGTTTCCCTCTAATGTATGTCATGATGATTTCGTATCATTCCAGTCATATCAACATAATTACTTGTGTGAACCAGACTTGTAATCTCATAAGAAATTATAGCGCATTAGTTTGATGGTGTCTATTTTTCTTTAAACCTGTGTTGATTATGGCTAATTTTATTACCCACTTTTAATCCGTAATCTATCAAAGCCACGTATTGGTGATTTCATTGCTGCACCGTGATCAGCATCAGTCCAGTCAGCCTACTGAGATCACTGTGTTTTTTCAAGCACTGGCACGACATCAGGATTTCTCTGGCCCTTGGATGCTCTCCCAGTTTTCTGAGACTAATCAAAAATCGACAGCACTGGTCCGGGACTTTTCTGGCCATCTCTTTTAAAACTCTCGGATGTAAGTTGTCCAGCCCTGCTTATCTTAGAATACCCCTACTTTGATAGATACAGCCTCCAATACTTGATCACAGCTGCAGTTGAAAACAGCTCGTTATCATCTGTAGTACAAACATGCCATCTGACCTTGCCCATAAAACTTTTTTTTCTTAATTGAGGTTTCTGCCTTTTTAAACAGTTCAGGACAATTATGTTCTCTTGTTTGTTGTACCATTTTGGGTTCATTCCATTTTCTTACAAGTTTTCTACAATGTCATCTCCTAATTTGTATTCATTTCTATCAACTTCCCCTCTCTTGCTTTCGCTATATTGCTGCTTTTGCTTATTTTGTATTACCTTTTTTAACCAGTTCAGTTTTTTAACCAGTTTCTTGACTCTATTTTATTAAATAATACTTGATTGTTGTCCAGAGATCAGGACTGCAATTCTTTATCCTGACTTGTTTGATACATGTCTGTTTCCACATGTCTTCAGCTTCATGAATATAGCCTTTCTAATCCACCAAGTATATCTAGTAGTGTTGAAGACCTTACTTGGTGTGTACATAAGACATGTAATCAAGTAGTCCCAGATTTAAGTTCATTGATCACAAAACAAACAAACCCAAACCAACTAATCAGCCAACCAAACAAAAAAACTCCCCTGCTGTACCTTTGTTTCTTAAATGCAGTTTTTGTGTTATACTGCACATCACTGAGAAGCTGTAAGGAGATCTAGGCGTCTTCAGCACATTGGCCAAACCTAACCCTAGCAGGGTGGATAAGGGGAGGTTTTTTTTGTGAGTTACAGACTAATATCAGGCGAGCTGTTTTCTAGTGTGATCTAGACATACCTAGTGACATTTATAGGATCAGAGCATAATTCAGGTTGGAAAGTACCTTATGAGGTCTATTGTCCAATCTCTTGCTTGGAGCAGGGTAAACAACAAATACAAGTTAGATTGTTCAGAATTGTCTTTGGGTCTTGAAACCCCTGAGATGGAGACTGAACTGCCTCTCTGGGCTTCTGTACTACTACTTATTTATCTATAGATCTAGTCTGAGCCCTGCTTCCCTGCTGGATTTATGCCCATCGTGTCCAGCCCCTGAACATGTTGATGGCCCTCTGCTGACCTTGATCTCACTTTTTACTTTTATAAGGGAGTCCAAAATTGAATGTGCTCTTCTAGATTCACATTGCCCAGAGAAGATGCAGATGCCCCATCCCTGAAGGAGTTCAAGGCCAGGTTGGATGGGGCTCTTGGTAACCTGATCTAGCAGTTGGCAACCCTTCCCACAGGGAAGGAATTAGATGGCCTTTAAGGTTCCTTCTAACCAAAAACATTCTATGTGATTAGCCACAAGCAGAGCAAAAGGGATAATCCCTTTCCTCATCCACTGCCTTTGCTCCTGCTGATGCAGCCTGGTATGGCATCAGCCTTCCTTGCTAGAAGGGTTGCACTGTGGGACGTGGGTCACCTGCTGTTCCCGAGGTCCTTACCAGCAGAGCCGCTACGCAGCACTGAGGTAGAGGATCTTTCCAGCCCAGGTACAGGACCTTGCACTTGTCTTTAGTGAACTCCACAAAGTTTCTGTCAGCCCATTCTCTCTAGCCAGGAGGAATTATCTTCTTTATCTGACAGAAAATTAATCCATAATTTAACCATTAATTTTAAAATTGTCATTGATTCTGTACTTGAAAATGCCTTTTTTGACAAAGAGCACTACTCCCCCTTCCTTTCTGTATTTTTGAGCCTTCCTAGCTAGGTTAAAATCATTGACTTTAATATTCCTTTCATGCAGATCTTCCCACCAGCCCTTTCTAATGCCATTTAGTCTGTTTATGCTCATAAAATGAACAATTCCTATTCTCTCTATTACTCGGCCCCTGGCACTGCTGCACAGATGATACATTTTTTTTTCCTCCGCTCTACATCTTTCAATGCCTTCATTAGTTTTGTTCTTGAGATAGAGGCCCTGCAAGGATGAAGTTTTTTCTAATTCCATCACTTTTTCCTGTGGTTTTTCATTTAACAATCTACTGACTGGTCTCTCTCTCAATTTCCTAAAAATGTATTCGTTTCTAATGAAATGCTGGTGAATGTTTCTGCTTCTCCAGGGGTCGCTCAATGCTTTGCAGGTCTCTCGTCCTACCTGGCTGACCCAGCCAGCAGTTTGTTACCAAATTCCTCCATCTTCTCCTTTCACTTCTGCCCAGGATGTTCAGGGAGCTCAGCTGCAAGTTTTTTGTCCATCCTCTAGAAATTGTCTATAACTTGTGGCATAGCATGATAAGAAAGACAGTTAATTCCAAAACACATCATGGGTGAAATATTGCCCTGGAAGTTTCTAAATCTTCCCAAGATTTCTTTTTCCTCTATCATTTCAGTCACAGTATGGCAGCACAGTTCTCCTGGTATCTTCATTTCCTTTCCAAAGCATCCATTCTATTCTGCGTAGTTATACAGCCCTTGGAGGATGTTTTCTGGCATCTCTTTGGTCATGCCTGGTAGACCCTTAGATTGAGCAGAACATTCCTCCTCTCTGGCCTCTTGGCCAGTTGCTTCTTCAGAAACGAAGCTGCATTCACAATGGGGACTTGGAATGGATTGCTCTGTATTAACTGTGATTATCATTATTTGGACTTTGTCTTGCTGGTGGCTATCTACAATCTTAGCTTTCTACATCCTCTAAATCCTTCTTTCAAAGACCTACAGTGATATTTCTTCCCAAATCCATTCTCCTGAGCAGTTTTTACCCTTCTTCTTGACTATGCTATGCATGTGTACATCTGAGCAGTGACTCTTTCCTTACTTCAGAGCCCCTGACTTACACCTCTAGGACTCCAAGTTCATCCCACAGCATTTCAGCCCAGGCAAGGGAGGGCTGAAGGATGAGAGGTATCAGGCCCCTTCTTCAAGTGCCCACCCAGCCCCCAGAAACAAAGTTGTCCAAGCTGGGAAGATGTTGCTGTGCCTGAGATGCTGATAGGCCTTAATCTTGCACGACGTGGAAGTGGGTTGCCAATCTTCTGTTTTCTCTTTACTTTTAATTAACAGTGGTCCTTCAGGGACCTGGCCGGAATTTGCATAGTTATGACTTTAAAATCTCAGACCATTAAATGCTTATTAGCAGCAGTGTAAACAGAAGGAGTAGTCAGAAAATCTCGGTTAGCCAATCTTTGCTGCCAAATGGAAGTTTCTATAAAATTATGGCAAGTTAAGGAAAACTGTAATAAATACAGCAATTAGGTGTTTCAAGCAGCGATCAGAGAAAGATGGAAACCAGCGAGCAGCAGGATAAATAACATCTTAACCAGAGGCAGAAATATCAGAATTGCCACCCTCCCCCACCAACACGCACTCACTTTTTCCTCCTTAATGATACTAATTATTTCATTTGCTTTCCCCTAGTAAAACTATCCATAGAAGTGCAACATATTGAAATGAAAAGAGTCATCAAAATGAAATGAATCACAGCAGAGAAGAATCAAAACAAGGAGGCAACGGTACCCCGTGTGCATTATGTGTAGCTCTCAATTATTACCACTAATGCTTCGCCTCCCTAAAAACTGATTCCCTACTGCATGAATCCTTGGTTTTACTAAAGTAAATAAAGTGGGCACAAACAGCAGCTTGCAGGACCAAGCAGGGAATGCTTTTATTTTCTTTCTTTTTTTCATTTATTTTTTGGCTAAGCAATGAAACGCAGACCTAGGAGGCTGTGCTCAGAGTCCTTGCTTTCAGAAGCGAGGCCCCATCACTCGTCTTCAGTCATCTGAGCTCGCCTGGTCCCTCTGGCTTTCTTATCACAGTGTGAAAACCTGCTTATGTCTTTTCATATCATGTCTCTAAAACTGTTAAGAAACTCTGACGTTTTCTCTTAGTGCTCAGTTTGGAGAGAATTCTGAGTGTTCAGGGGTGTGAAATAATCACATCCCAGGCAGCCAGGGAGCAGTCTCACAGGCTCTGCAAGCTTTCAGCAAGCTTCCGTTGGTAGAGAAACTTAGAATAAAATAAAGTTCTGTACCAAGGAGAACGGTTGCAGGTTTTGTTTTTTTTTTTAAAAGATTACTAAGCATTGTAGCTCTGGAGCTGTGTAATTAGTAATTTATTACTCCCTGAAGAAATGTCTTTTTGCTAACAGAGTTACAGCCTCAGTAACTTTTTTTTTTAAGGGAGAAAAAAAAAGATATAATTTTGCAGTCCTCATTTTACTCACACGGCATTTTTTTTTCCCCTTTGCTCCTAACTTCCAGCTTTTATGTCAGCAGAGAGTTGTCTTTATGCAGCATGATGAGCTCTAACTTTAATGGAGATAAGCAGGACTACTTAGCTGAACACACTGCGATTTGCAGAGCAATTTAGGGTCCTGCTGTGTAATGTCTGGCCACATCCCATATGATGTTATCCCATAATTTCTGCAGTAGGTAACGAGAGGACTTTAACTCAGCTATTCAGGGGGGATTTGCAAGCCGAGCCATAGAGGCACCAAACTGTGCAAAACCCAACTGGGCGCTTTCCTGTGCTACCTATTGTAGGAAACATGCTTCAGTGGGAGGGTTGGACTTCTAGCAACACACATGCTTTTTAATTCCCTTCCATCAGAAAGGAATGAGACCAACTTTGCTCCACCTCTGCACTGCAGCCACAGTTATACAGCCAGTGCAGAGGTACCCAGACCTTCCAGAGCTCGTTCTGGTGCCTAACACAGCAGTGGGAAGGTTTAGGAGGAGTGTATCTGCCTCCCATCATCTCCCTACAAACTGTAGTTCTTACAGAACATATAGAAGCATTGATCTATGGGATCCCCCACCTCCATAGGCTTGTGCGCTGAGGGGCACCTGGGTAAATGGAGCAATGCCATGGCAAATGGAGCAGGTTTTGGTGTCAATATCTATAGTAAAAATTCAGGAAAAATGAGCGTCCTTAGCTGAAAGAATTCAGCGAGGAGCAAGCAAATTGTCTTCTGTCTTGGTCATCCTCAAGTGCTCACAGATGTGAGGAACAAATGGCCAAAGTCCTCAGGCAGCAAAAGCTTCTCTTCGCACCGAGTCTCGCAGCGAGCCAGAGGCTGCAGCTCAGAAGACACAGCCATGAAGATTTTGGCTTCAGTGCCAAACCCAAAGTTATTTAACAAAGAAATATGAATTGATTAGACTGCAGTTAATTAGATTTCAATTGAAAACCCCTATCAGAGAAAGGGGAATTAGGCAGCTTTTTGAATTTAACAAAAACATATTGGCTTTGTGTCATAAGAAAAATACTGCCTCAGTATTTTTCATGAATGCTTTCAGAATTCATTTTAAATATTAATTTTTGGGTGCTAATTATCAGCAAATAGAAGTTCAGGAGCAAAGATTAAGAAAGTTAATAAGTACTTAATAAAGGTGTAAGGAGATGTAAATTTAAAGAGGTAAATGGTAATATTTGAACTGTTTTAATCATGGATTTCATTGAAGGTAATTGTGGGGAAGCTGCTAGCAAGGCACTGCATGAGTACGTTACCTTGTGTTACAAGTACAGCAAGATAAAGTCTGAAGTTTCTGGAACTCACTTGTGGATTTCATATTCTTCCTATGTCTGCTTTAAAATAAGTTTATTCCTTGGTCCTGCTGGTCAGCCTGCTCTCCCAGCCTGGCACAGAGCCACGCTGGCTGAGCAATTCTGCTGCTGTTGAGCAATGAGCATTGCTCTTCTCTCCTGGGCTTCATCGCTTCTCAAGAAGCAGAGTGCCAAGACAGACCCAAACCTGCTCACGGGTGCCAAGCTGTGGCTGATGAAGCTTTTCTGCTGTGGTTGAGGCCTTGTGAGCAACGTGGGTGTGTGATGCTGTCCTGGGTGCATGCTCCCTTGCCCCCCATGTGCTTGCTGTCTCCTCCAGTGCTTGGCATGGAATGGAGGTACTCTAGGCCAGGCGCTTTCTGTACAGGGTCGCTGTGCTAAAAAATTGCTTGGTTGTTCCCTTGTGCTAGTTCGGCCTCATCTAAGTTAAACTCAAGGTCTCTTGTGTGTTCAGCTAAGCAGAGCTGCCTGGGTATAGGCTAATGTTTATCAGCAAGGCAGAGACCAAGCAGGAGGAGGACACATTAAGAAGGTCAGTGGGAAAAGGGGCAAAAGGAACAAAGATGGAGACCAGAAAGAAAATAAAGGATTGGCAAGGGAATTGAAGGACATAAGGTAAAGCAGAAGAAAATGAGGGAAAGTCAAATGGAGAAGCTGGAAGTTAAGGAGTGCAGGAAGGATTAAAAGGAGATGTGGAAATGTTGCAGGCAGGAATGAGTCAGAGAGATGGGGTAGGGAGGGCGTGGGATGCTTTGAGAATGAGGAGAGGTAGAGCTCAAGTGGAGAGGTATTCCCCACCAGACATCCTCCCGTTCTGTGGGGTGACTCTCATGTGTGTAGCTGGTGCCTCTGTTCTATTCCCCACTATGGTAGCGTTCCCACCATGCATCAATCTTGAGCTGTGCCGTGCACGGACAGTGAGTGTCTCAATCCTCTTTCCTTCCAGAAGAGTTTCTTACAGAAAGTTTTGAAGAAGCAAATTTCTACTGAGGGAAGAAGAATTACTGTATAAATTCAATTATCTTGACAGCTCACTGCTCAAATTCCATCACAGATCAAGAGCTGTTCTCCAATTTAGCATAGTTCCAGCTTCCTAACCTGCCCCTGTGCTCGCCAACCCACGCCAGAGGCCGAAAAATACTTTAGTGGTACTAGAAATGAGATGCCGTTTCCCTTGGGAGAGATGCTTTCCCTTTCTGCCCCGTAAGAGGAAAGGACAGCTCGCAACCCACACAAGCTTTTCTGCACCCAAGGCTTTGTCCAGCTACCTCTGAATCATAAAGGAATGAAGCTTTTTACATACAACATGTACCTAGAGCAGCCAGGGAACAGGGGGCAAGTGATGAGGGGCAATCAGATCACAGGGTCTTGCTCACCATGCTGAGAACCCATAGAATCATTACGTTTGGAATAGAGCTCTAAGATCATCTAGTCCAACCATCTACCTACCACCAGTATTGCCCACTAAACCACATCCCTAAGTACTGTATCTACTCTTTCTTAAATTCCTCCAGGGATGGTGACTCCACCACTTCCCTGGGCAGCGTGTTCCATTGCATCACCACTCTTTCTGCAAAGAATTTCTTCCTAACACCCAAATCTCCCGTGGTGCAAGGGCGAGGAGGCTGGAAAGCTCCTGTGATTTAATAAGGAGGCAACTGTTTTGTATGGGCTTTAACACTGCTGTGCTCTTGGTTAGTAAACGTGTGGTTCCCTGAGTTCCTAGAGCAATAGAGATTGAAGCACCAAAGTTTGGTGCCTGCCTGAGAATCCAGATAAGCATCATGGGCTTGCAACTTAGGACAAGAGGTAATGGTCTCAAGTTGCACCAGAGGAGGTTCAGGTTGGATATTAGGAAAAATCTCTTCTCAGAAGGAGTGATGCTGCACTGGCACAGGCTGCCCAGGGAGGTGGTGCAGTCACTGTCCCTGGAGGTGTTCCAGAACCGTGTGGATGTGGCACTGAGGGACATGGTCAGTGGGCATGGTGGAGATGGGCTAATGGTTGGACTAGGTGATCTTAGAGGTCTTTTCTAACTTTAATGGTTCTATGATTCTATTATCACAAGACCTTGAGACACAAACGAGGGAAAGTGTGACCCTCCTGCTGTAAGTCTACTTCTGGCTTCTGTGTGATCACTTTTCGTGATTTTGACTTGCTATCCATCCATTGCTATCTTCCACATGTGGTATGAGGACATTAGGTACACCCCAGCCCTAGAGAGTCTGCATATACTGGATTTCCAGGCAGCAGTCTGCTGGCTGGAGAAAGGCAAGAGCAAATGCAGCTGGGCTGACTATTCCTGAAATGTTGCAGATGCCCAGAGTCAGAGATCTTGTTTCAAGAGAGGAAGGAAGTAACAGCTAGATTTGTTGGTTTTGCCTACACAGAGAATTCTTCTTTTGTTTGTTTTGCTAATCACTGGAGTCATCCTAGTCCATTGTTGTACAGGTGTGCTACCCTTGTGCAAAAAGGAAGCATGAGTGTAAGCTGACACAGAGGTATCAGTATGAAAAGGCAAGAATGAGCGACCCTACTGCAATAATTGCAGTGGAGTTGAGCTGGAGTTGTTTTGGATGTGATTTACGTAGCTACAATAGGCATAACCCACTGGCAAGGATTTAAGCATCTTGGATATCTCTCCATTATTACAGCCAAGACCAGAGGCCTCGGAAGAACCGCAGGCAGAGAAGGTCTGCTGAACGAGAAGAAGCCCTGGGGCCTGCTAGGGCAGAGCTCATTTTTGTACGAAGTTGCTCACTGAAAAATTTAAGAGTTGCCCTTCTCTGACCCATCCTAGGGAACAGCCTGCTGTTTTCATTGGCAGAGCAATTGACTGTTCCACATTTTTTCTAGCTAAGCTGGAACACAATTGCAGCATATCTGCAGCCCTCGAGGGCTCTGGGAGGTTGGCTCTCTGGTTGTCTGAACTGAACAGTTGCAGCTAAGGCAGCATTCATCTTACTTCAAAAGGACCTGCATCTGCTATTTTGGTGATTATCACTTCTCCAGTAACACAAGGACCATGTCACATAGGTGGCAAGCTCATTTCATTTGGTAAAGACCGGATGGGCATGTGGTTAAGGGTTCTCCCATAACAATACCAGCAACATAGCTGTAGCCACAAGAGGGCAAAACCCATGCAATTTGTAAATGTAGGTTACACCTTTAATTGAATTGTGCATTACTGAGTCTAAGAAAAGATACTACCTCTGTTTACTAATTTTTTTTCAATGTTAGCTCAGTGCTGTTCCCTTGTGCTCCAGTTTTGTACAGGTCATGATGTTCTTCAGGAATTTTAATTTGGTCACTTGCGATTCAGAGAAGACCACCTCTCAAAATTAGACTTATTTTGGGGTGGTTTGCTAATTTGGCATCTGACAGAATGTGTTTCAGATTGTTCTGTTATGGCTCAAAAATACTTTTTTTTCCTACTGGGTTCTGACCTCAGTCTGGTTCTCTTGGGGACACGGTTTTCTAGGAGAGAGAAGAATCTTCTGTGCGACCTCACCAAGCCTGGAGACCTTTATGTTTCTGTGCATGTATCTATCTACTGTAAGAGACCGCAGCATAGACTCCTTCAGCCATGAAGCTGCCTTTATACGTCAGGTCTCTATGCTGTGACCAAACATCAGCCCAAGTTCTGGGAACAATACAACCACGTCCGTACATTGCTTTCCTTTAAATGTAGTTCTATCCTTCCAGAAGATATGTCTAATTCTGGAGCAACATCACACTGACGAGGCAATCTTGTGTCATGCTTTTGTAGAGACGCCAATCAGTCTCCACTCAAGGGCCTTTGCACTGTGTTCATTTGCACCTCATGTCCTCTGTGCGATGCCCTCTAGTTGTGTATGTGTATGCATGACACTGCATATTCTTTCTCCTTTCATTACTCACTTCCCAATTTCAGCTGATCGTATCCTGAGCCTCTGTGTATCACTAATGTTTTCTGCAGGCTATCTGTGTGTTGCTTCTGGGTTTGGTATTTTTTCGTTGCATCTTGTGTGTGTGAACATTTTGATTACCTTCATGGAATCGCTCCTCTCTGCTTCTGCATTCGGCGTATGTGGAACTGACAGCTCCAGGGAGGTAAATGAATGCCACTGCATTTCAGAGAAAGAATTATTTCATGCAATTACCCTAAAAGTCTATAAGAGAATAGAGTGAAAGGAATGAGAGAGAGAAAGAAAAAGAGCATGAGAGAGAATAATCACAACACTTCGACAGGTTTACCCTATTGTGTTTGAAAATCTATCACTCTGACAAGTCCCTTTTGTGAAAGGTGTAGACAGATAACCTGACACTTGCTCTTCAAGGTCCTTTTGAGTCGAGAGGGTGATCAATGGAAGGATCAGTTTGTTGCTGCAGTCTGTAGAAATGTAGGAGTCAGGATGCGCAGGAAGACTGGTAGGAAGTCAATTTGTAATTGAAAAAGGAGAAAAGACAGTACTTGTGAGAAAGGAGAGCTGACTGGCCTGGACAGAGGGCTGCATTCACGCAGTCCAAAAGTTTCACTCAAGTCCTCTCCCTGATATTTCTCATGGAGTGGCTTTACCCTATTTTACTCTCAGCATCACTCAAGCCCTCTGATTCACTCTTCGTGCAAAATAGTTTGAGATCCTCAGGTGGATTTTGCTGGCCAGGGTAAAGGGTTATTAGAATCCAGCGTCTCCTAGTGCTTTCCCAGAGATAGACAAGTTACCTGTGTATCTGCCATACCGGGCAAGGAGAGGAGCACTGGGCTAAGGGATGCTGAGCCAGGTCACTTCTGTAACCTGCACCTGCTGCTCATGCAGCAAAGCCAACACATTAGTCATAGCTATTTGCAACCTGAGGTTATTTAGGGAGCATACTGTTGGGTTAGAAAAGCTGAGGTCTAGCATATGTCCTAAAATTAGGATTTTTCTCTTTTGGTTGCTGTCAAAAAGGAGTGATTCACAGCTATGGTAGAAGCCTTCCCACCTAACTGAAAATGTTACTTCTTTAAGTAGAGGGTTTGCTTCTGTGCGAGGTAAAACAGGTTAATATGAGCCTCCTCTGGGGACCTCATCCTGCACTGTCAGAACACCTACAGAAGAGCTTTACGGAGTGGCACTGAGAATCAGCACCACACTGGCTGTGTGAACAACTCTGCCATGTATTTCAAGCCAAGTTTTAGGGTTGTTTTAAACTCTTTCTCTCTTGTTCTGCAGGATGGTGGAGTACTCTCTGGATCTCCAAAACATTAACTTGTCTGCAATCCGTACTGTCCGCGTCCTGAGACCCCTGAAAGCTATCAACCGTGTGCCTAGTAAGTCATGCTTGCCTCTCATATCTGGCCAGCTTGGATTGTATGTGGTGAATACATGATCAGTAAGGCTCTGTGTGGTGGTGTTCTCTAGGCTGGCTTCCGATGCTAAATGAATGGAGGCTGTTGCATGGTGTGTGCAGGCTTTTCCCCATCATGGGGGAACCCTGATTCCTCCTTCCTCTGCCTCTCTCTTTTTTCTCAAGTCAGCACTGCTCTCACTGCAATCCTGGAGGGAGTAAGCAGGCATTGCTACTGCTATTTAATCACAGGAGGTATCGATGAAGGCTTCGGTTGTATCCGAGTGGGTGGAGGGGAACCAGTGGGCAGGTTGCCTGCTGTTGAGGTCCAGGGACTGTAGGAGCTCTGACCTCAGCCTTCTGTCTAACTCCATGTTTCTGGCTCTTCTCTGTTCAAAGACAGTAGCTGCCATGTGCAACCGTGAGACTTTCAGCATTTCTTCCATACGTTTTTCTGACTCACAGAATGACAGGAAGTTTCTTTGCTCTTCCCCATAATCTCCTTAATCAGGCAGTCTGCAGTGGCTAAGACCTTGCCAGAGCTCTCCTAATCCTTTTCTTGAGCTCAGATTCTCCCTTTTCTTTCCCTGATCTGAGGAAATTTGCACAGTCGTCCTCTCTGTCTGTATCATACACCTTTTTCTTTGTGCCAAAGTCACTTTCATGATGACACCTATTTGGAGACAGATGTCTGAATGCGTGGCTCTGTCCAGTGCCCGTCTAGAAAGTGGTCTTGTCCCTCTTGCTGGATGTGTTTTTGTCTCTTGGCAATAGCCAGAAACAGAGGCTGCTGCAAAGTGTGACTGAAGAGCTGAGACACAGTCCTGCTTGCTCAGTGTGGCAGGAAGGGGATAGGTGGAAAAGCAGCTGATTTGGACACTAACCACACACTCAGGCATTTAATACATCCATCATGGGGGTGACAAGATGGGAGCATTTCTCCTGGAAACTGATAGTGCAGTGAGGGGAATGCTGTGGAAGCGTGGCTTGCTCATTCCTCTGGGACGCACAGCTGGTTGTGTCAAAGCAGCTCCCTCCTCCTATTGTTCAGTTCCCTTTCCTCCCTGCTTCCTAAGGAGCCCTGTAAGTCAGAGACTACTTCAAGGCTGATTCCTATTATCAGGGTAGACTTAACCTTTACGATGAGCGGAAACATCTTGAATGATACCCAACTGACTCCTGTAGATGTCTGCCAGAGGCATGTCAGTCGTTGAGCACCAGTGGTCAGGAGCAAAGCTTGACTGACAAAAGGCCAAGGGCATGTTTTATTCTTATTCATAGCCTGGAACAGCTGGAGTCAGCCCTCTGTTCACAGGAGTTATGCCTGGGAGGAGTGGTGTAGGCGAGACCAGAACTGGTCCACCAGAGACCTGTTCTGTAGATGTGAAGGCCCCAGGGAGGCTTTCAATCATCTCGGCTGACCTCCACAGAGTGCAAGCCATTGAATTACCCAAGTGTCCTGACCGTGAAGCTGTCTGTCTGCTCCTTTTATCAGTATAAAGCTCCACCTGTATGAAATTGATGCTGTTTTAATTTCCACTCTGTGGTTAAACCTTTATGTATCTTTCTCGCTACATAAATCTGTGGTTATATGGAGAGAAGTTTTTGGAAGAAAGACATCCTGCTATTAATTTAAAAAAAAAAAAAAAACAAAAGAAAGGAAGGAAGAGGAAAAAAAATATCAGAGTCCCTGGGAGAGGAAGCATTTACTTGTGGGTTGAAAACAGGCAAAGAAGCTGTAAACAAAGTCTTATGATAAATGGGAATGTACTGCATTGGAAGAAGGTGCCCAGCGGGGTACGGCAAACATAATTAATAGGACCTTTGGCCACAAATCTTTTTTTAATGTCTTTTTAAAGTTCTTCATTACTGATCTGAGGAAAGAGCTAAGTCTATTAGTGAGACGTGCTGATGATACCAAACTGGAGGAGTTGCAGGTGTGAGCAAACGAAGACGGAAATAACACAGCTGGAGGCAGACTGGGATTGAGGTCTTGGTGGAAGCACTGGACGTATTTGGGGAGGAGCTGGTGATGATCCCAAACACAGATACGCAGTCATGTTCATGTGACCATGATGGGACAACATGGCCCAGCATTCCCCAGTGGCCATCTCAAAGGCTTTAATATAGAAAGCTGGATAGGGACTGATTATTACAGAGTTTAACTGTGTGAGCTGAATAATTAGGACGGAGGGAATTTAGAATGACTCTAAGGAAAAACTGGAAAGGTAATAGAAGAAAAAAGCGTCACCTGTTAGATAAATTAGATATACTGATTTTATATTCTTGGCAGGAAGGCAAGGCTGAAGTTTAAATGCCCAAACTGGATATGTCTAAATTCTGCTTACCAATGTTCAGTCCTAACTTGCTACTGAAAGCTCTTGTGTACAGTGAGACTTGTGCGGCTCCCATGAGGAGCTGACAAATACATGTGCTGTAATTATGTACAGCATAAAGGATGCATAGACTCTTCTGCGCAAATCACTACCAAAGTAGAAAATGACATCCAGTGTGTAAACACAAGGTGGTAAATGTAATGTCAATTATTTTATCGTAATGTGGCAAATGTCCATGAAGGAAGACGTTCTCCCCCCAGTTCATAATTAGACTGTGAAGCTCGCTGCCAGGGGAAATCCTTCCAGTCCCAGATCAAGACTCACTGTGGGCATGGCGAGTTAAAGGGGATTGCCCAAGCGATGAGTGTTCACATGGTGACTTTTCTGAATTTCAGACTTCCTTGCTTTAGGGTTAGAACTGATCTTTAGCTGGCAATTATCAGCAATTAATTGCATTTCTTGTAGTTCTCCGTAGGATGTGCTATTGACCATTTCAGATTTGTGGAAGCCGTTTGTGGCTCTGACCTGCCTCACCATTCCTACAGTCAAAGTATACTTAAAGAGTACCAGAGAAAATATGAGTGCCCTCTTTTTTGTAATACGTATCATACCTTCATTAGGATTCCAGCTTATCTTTTGCTTTCCTGACTACAGCCCCAGGAGTGCTGCCTTTAGGGGTTTTGCCTGAAAATGCACGAAGCAACAAATTATAGATTGTTTCTGGTCCTGCTGCCTTGTGATTCAGTTTTGTAGTGGTTAGCTGATGTGACAAGTCACTAAACAAGTGTAAAGAAACAAAATACCCTTCAGGTCTGTGTCAGAGGCTTTTTGCTCTGAGCATGCCTGTGTCCTGGGCCGGGGGTGACGTTCCGCCTCCATTTATTTTTGTTGTCCTTTTGTAATAGTGCGGCGGGTTGCTAGGTGAGCCGTCACCTTTCTGCCTTCACCAGGTTTGGAGAGAGGCTGCTTTTGTTTTATTTCTGCCCGCTTTCGAGCGGGAAGTCTGTAGTCATTTCTGATCATTTGAATTTCTTTCACTTCTGCTATTACGTTTTTCAACGCCGGAGCAGGAAATGTCTCTTCTGTTTGCTCTTTCTTGTCGCGTTGATCTTCTGCAAGGAATAGCCTTTGCATTGTGTTTGATGTCTTCCAGTTCCCACTTACAATTTAGTAACCGATTCATCATTTGGAAGCAGATTACTTCAGCTGAGCACACTGCGGAAGTGAAGGAGTCTGTTGCAGAGTGTTGCATAGCAACTTTATTGAATAGAAAGTGTATACATGTGCTTAATACTTGGTGTGTTAGCACAGTAATGCTTAGGTGGGGAGGTATAGGCATTAGAAATATAATGTCATATTCTTATTTCTAGCTGTGCAGGAAATAGAATTTCAGATTTGTGGGAAGTTCTGCTTTTTAATATATTTTTTCTCAGAACGTGAATAAGAATTTACCATCCATTTTCATATGGCTTTGTTCTGCCTATTTTTAGGTGGTTTGTTTGGATTTTTGATTGTTTCCTATGTTTAGTTATGACAAAGGAGTTTCAAAACAAACAACATCAACTGTTCCATTCTAGAAGTATTGAAATAGAATATTTCAACTTCATCAAAACACTTTCCCCTACTACCATCCTCCTTCTCTTTCTGCTAGATGAAGGAACCGTAGCTGTCACAAAGCACAATTCAGAGTGTTTCCATTTAAATGAAATAGCATTTTTTACCGGCAAAACTGCTGTGTAGAAAACTCTTGGTCTAGCCCTATTTTTCTTTATTATTATTATTATTACAGTAGCTCCATGGGTCCAAATAGATGAGGCTTCTCTATTTTTCTTCTATGTATCTCAGAAATATAAACCAAGACTTGTTAGTTTAATCTTCTTCATGCTTCAGAGCGGGTGAGTGAGGCTCAGGGAGTGTCACCAGCAATATCAGGAATCCTGCTGATGCCTCCTTAGCCCCGTGCTCATCCCACTAGACCAAAGCTGCAATATAAAAATAGTCTGAAACAGCTGAATTCTGGAGTGGGAAAGGGAGGTGTTTTATATTTTATGCTTTAAATGTGTATTCCACAATGAGCTACCCTGTGTTCAGTGCTGTGGCAGCGCTGGAGACGGAGTGATCTGGCTCTGAACCCCACACCTGGCACAAGGGAAAAGTGATGACATTTACTTCTCTAAATGTGTTTTTGAAGAACTAATTTCACTGATGAGCACGTGTGAAATTAGCTTCTGACTGAGATATATTAGGCTGTAAAACAGTCTCATTCACAGCTAGATCAGACAAAAAGGCAAGAGAATTTGATGGACACAGTCCTGCCCGAGAAGTTGGAAATGCAAAGGGATTATGAGAATCCTCTTCTAAGACCCAGCCCTACAAAGCCTTTGCTTCAGATGCCTCAGTCTTTCTGAAGAAAGAACGTCACTTGCTCTCTTCCAACATTGATTACCTTTCAGAAATGTATTGTTTCATTTAACCATTTTTGAGGTATTTTTTTTTCCTCTCTCATGGTTTTATTTGTGAAGAAGTAATTGAAACTCAGATGTTACTGTATTTCCCAAATATTTAAACCTAGCCCGTCCTCATGTCATTAAGATGCTTTGTTTATATCTATAATCACATCTCAGTGACACAGAAACCATAATTACAACAATGTGCAAATGTGCACGCACAAGTTTATCCACGCACAGGCATCGTCCTGATTAGGGTCATCCCTGGGACAAGAGTGATGTTGGAGGGGGGTGCAGTCACCGTCCCTGGAGGTGTTCCAGAACCGTGTGGATGTGGCACTGAGGACATGGTCAGTGGGCATGGTGGGGATGGGCTGGCGGTTGGACTAGGTGATCTTAGTGGTCTTTTCCAACCTAAATTATTCTATGATTCTCTCACACAATCCATACACAGAAGTTAAGAGGCCACAGAGCCCTTTTCATGCCCTAGCTGGATATGTGTGACTCGAATGCATCCAGAGATGAAGCTGCCACGTTGTGTGGGGTGTGCTGATGGGTTCGAGCTCAGCCTACCTCCTCCCTTCCCAACCCAATCTCACAGCCAAGTGGAGCGAAGCGCTGAAAAGAGCAATGCAATTTATGCCTGGAGCAGGCCATTAGAGGATGCTTTTCCTCATAGAGGGGGCAGATTGGTGACAGAAAAGTAACTCAGAACCACACTTCCCCCATGTGCACTGTTCCTTGAGCAGCACAGGTCTTTATCAAGTCAATTGAGCCCTAAATCAGACAGAAACTTTTAGGATACAGGAAAACAGCGTGGGAGGGAGCAGAGCCGTATGGGGACCGACAAAACAGGAAAGGAGCTGGGGGTGTAGGAGAGATGTGCAAGAGGCAAGCAGCAGGGTTTGGGGGGCACGGCATGTGAAGGCTTTCCCACCCTAGCAGTGGTGTTGTGCACCTCTGTGTGTAGGGCAGCACAGAGAGCTTAGGCATGGGGAGAAAAGGAGGAATTAAAAGTGAAACAGGGGCAAGCACCACTATGAAGTCTGTTGATGAATGCATTTGATAAATTCTTAAATCAGTGCTTGCCTGCAGCTTTCTTAACCAACTGACCAGGTTAGTGGTAGTGCTGGAGGAAGTCTTCAAGCCCCAAAAGCACGTTCCAATTTTATCTACTTTTGGTCTGATCTCAACATCATTTTTCATGCATATTCCACAGCGTTCAGCATATTGCTGTGTGTTTAAATGGATAATCAAGGTAAATTTGGGCAAAAGCAAAAAGAAAATTATACCTCTGTGTTAATGTAGTATCATGGCAGGGACCTGGGGAACACTGAAGTGCGCAGAGTATACAACTGGTAATGTCTTGTTTTGTGCCGCACATTGTTCAGTCTCATTTTTTCCTTTGTGGTCACAGATCATGGGAGAAAGTAAATTTTCCCTTTCTGAACCAGTCTGCTCAATTTCACTGTTGTTATAAACAAGTATTCAAAAGACACAAATTGTGTCCTCTTTAAGTCATCATCTGGGCTTAGAATCAAGAGATCTGGATAAAAAGAAAAAAAATCACAGATTATTTTTATTTTTCCTGTGGTTTTTAGACCTTTAGACCTCTGTGACTCAGATCTTGCATTTCCCTTTCTCCCCATAGAAGTAAGGAATAGAAAACTCTTTTTTTATGTGATCTAAGATTATCGAGTCATAGCAAGATCTCACGCCTGAAGGTTGATGCCATGCATCTCAAGACTCCTGATAAAAATCTCAAGAGTTAGCAACAGCACTTTGGAGTTTACTGGAAGTAAAGCAAGCTTGGAGGGAAAAAAAACAAACCCACACACGCTCCAAAACAACAATAACAACCACCAAAAAAAAACCAGTCATAAAGAGACCTTCGCTGCAATCTTTGCTTCTCCCTTCCCTTCTAGGGGAATGGGCACAGACAGAATTTAAAAAATGCACAGCTCCCTTTGTGCCAATTGTGCTGCCTTTTCAAACAAGCCCAGCCTTCAGTAGACACAGTGCTCTCCAAAGCCCAGCCACATATTTTGCTGCCTAGATGGGAGCTGAGCTGTTTTGCAAAATCTGTCCCATGGGACCTATCAAGCGATGGATACCATGGAAATGTGAGCAGTAATGACAATGTATTAGCAGGTAAAAGATAATGTCGCATGCACTAATGCAGATTGCGCTCTGCGTGTGTGGGCAGGGCAATTTACAACCACAGCCCTAAGTTCCTTGATCTTTGTGTACTTAGGGCCTGATTCTCCCCTTCGCACACGTTTCGCCTAATGTCACATCGCTGCCTGCAGTAGAAAGGAACATGATTCATGCTAGTGACAGCAAGAGGAAATTAGTGCCGTTATATCTTAAGCAGGAGTTGCATTACCACTGCTTTACATAATATTTTGCATTATTCTGTCCTACTTGTACAATGCTGCATGCATGTAAGAACTTAAGGGTATTTATAGGAATGAGGAAGAGGCTCACAGCCACAGCACTGGAGTTCCTTTTCGTCCCCAGTGTTATGTGACCCCTGCAATTCAGAAAAAAAAGTTGGAGCTGTATGTTTCTAATGGAATTTTTGCTGACAATGAATGTAGTCATCATTGCAGTGATAACTGTAAAAAAAGAGTTGATTAGTGAGTGATCAACAGTGGCAGGTGGTAGTAGGTGTTGATTATTAGATGTGCAGTGTTAGAAAAAGAAACAGAATGGCAGCAAACCCCCAGAGCCACCTCTCTAAGAAATAATCCCACACCTGGCATCACTCTCTAAGACAAGGAGACCAAACCTTGTACAGGTTCATGGGATAAGAGTACAAAAAGTGGTCTCCTGAGTGAGTTGGTCTCAGTTTCTGCACATAGAATCACCAAATGGCTGAGGTTGAAGGGGACCTCAAAGCCCACCCAGTCCCACCCCGTGCCATGGGCAGGGCTGCCACCCACCAGCTCAGGCTGCCCAGGGCCCCATCCAACCTGGCCTTGAACCTCCAGGGATGGGGCACCCACAGCTCTCTGGGCAGCCTGTGCCAGCGCCTCACCACCCTCAGAGTAATGAGTTTCTCCCTAACTTCTAACCTAAATCTCCCCTCTTTCAGTTTAAAGCTATTCTCCTCTGTCCTATTGCTATTAGACTGTAAAAAGTTGGTCCCCCTTCTGCTTACTTCAGCACTTAACTTCAGCTCTTTTCAGGTACAGGAAGGTCTCATGTCACTGGTTATGTGGCTACCAACAGTGTTAATGGTGGCACTTACTACATGTGAGTATCAGTGGTGGAAGGGCTTCGTGCTGAGCTCACTGCTATCTGCTAACTATAGCTGGGCTCAGAGCATCCCTCATGGTGTAAAGGTGCAGCCTGTTGCAGAGCTGAGCTGTCATCTCTTTGGATGACAACAAAACACAGACCTGGGCCTCTCTTTTTCCAGACAGGTCAGCATCTGGGGGTCAAGAAAAGTGATGTAGGTCTTGCCCTGATACTTAGGGGGCATGCTAACCTCTGGGCTGGCTGCTGTGAGCCTAGCAGCTCCACGTGGCACAGCTCTGGTTTCTGGTCTCTTTGTAGGGCTGGTGAGGCTCCAGCCCAACACTGAGGAACAGTTTAATGCAATGAGTCTTGTGCACCTTGGGATTTGTGTTAATAACCACGCTAAGGGAATTAGCATTTTCAGGGTTGCTGGGGCTTCTGCATGCTTAGTCTCACTGGGAGGGGCCTATTTCCCAGATGTGCCTCTGTCATTTGATGGGCAGGTAGGAAGGGGTTCAGAATATCAAGATTCAGCCCTGGCCCTGGCACCTGTGCCCCTTCAGTGATGTGTTGAACATTGTGTATAGGCAGCTTTAGTCTCTATTTTGGCTACTTCAGGCTTACGCTGAAGAGTACTTTAAAGGTAAGGAGTGAGGATGCTTAATGCTTGAACTTGATACAGTACCCTAAGGGAGACAGGACTTGATGTGCCCATGCTGCTGAGAAAATGAACAGCAGCTTTTTATATCAGCTGAAGCATTATAAGTGCTGAAAATGTCATGCTTTGATATTTTCTGTGTCTGTGGTCAAGCTGAGGAGGGACAAAGATTTGGATAACTGGAGCTTAGGCCATCAGCCCGCTGAATGGGATGAGGTGCAAGAAACCTTTGCTTGTTGGCAGGGAAGGAATGGGGCATTGGTGAGGGACCTAGTGCTACTCCTAAACCATGTGTCATGCTGGCAAGTGCCAGGGGAGGTTCTGGCTGGATATTAGGAACGATTTCTTCTCAGAATGAGTGGTGATGTGGGGCGGGCTGGTAGTTGGACTGGGTGATCTTAGAGGTCTTTTCCAGCCTTAATGATTCTGTGATTCTATGAAAAACCCCAGCACAAATATATGCTAAAACCACATCACGAACCTGATTGAGAGAGATCAGTGAAAATACTTTGCTCACCTCTAAACGCAGGTAATGCTTCACATTTGTGTCTGGTGCAGCTGTCTTTTCCTTAGCAGCAAAGCTGACTAAGGAACTCCTGATATACTGTGCATTATCTTGACCTGTCTGAGTCAGAGCAGATATCTGGGCATGCCCTCTGCAGCACTGGTGTAAAGCAGAGGCTGATGATCTGCAGCATTTGTGTGACTTTTACAGCTTGCGGATAAAATATCAGGCAGCACTTGGTTGTTGTACAGGTGATGGAGCACTGGCAGAGGCTGCCCTAGAGGCTGTGCAGTCTCCTTCTTGGAGATCTCCAAAATCCACCTGGACCTGGGCACCCTGCTCTGGGTGTCCCTGTTGGTATAGAGGTTGGACCAGATGAATGCAGAGGTCTCTACCAACCTCAGCCATCCTGTGGTTCTGTGAGAAATCTGGTGGGGCTGCCCATTGGCCGCTGTGGCTGAGCTCCTCTCACTCACACATGTGTTTGCAGGAGAAGCATCGATTAGGAGGAATGCAGCAAAGGGAGCGTGTCCTGGCTGGCAAGGGAAGCTATGGGTTGTGATGATGATTAAATTGGCAGTGCACCTATAGCTTATGAGTTTCTCTTTGCAGTGGTTCAGACCCAAGTTTTCACTGAGGTAAATGAAAGCAATGTGTGAAACGGCAGTTGAGTGTGGGATCAGCAAGAGGTCAGCAAGGAGGGCCACAAGCTGGAGCACCAGCTTGCACTGTGTGCACAGAGATTATGGGGAAGTCTTGCCAGCCTTGTGCTATCTGGGTGGACTGCCATGCATCCTGGGGCAGGGAGGAAGGAAAGGAGGTATGCTTGGGCAAGCTGCCTGGCTGAGGGACAGAGCCATGCTTCAGGCACTCTACAGAATGTCCTGCCAGTTATGGTCACGAGCACTGATGGGAAAGAGATTTGCTTTTGCTCCAGATAAAATGACAATCGATGGCTTGGTCCGTGATGCAAAGGATCATAGAATCACAAAACCGTTAAGGTTGGAAAAGACCTCTAAGATCACCTGGTCCAACTGCCAGCACATCTCCACCACACCCACTGACCATGTCCCTCAGTGCCACATCCACACAGTTCTGGAACACCTCCAGGGACGGTGACTGCACCACCTCCCCGGGCAGCCTGTGCCAGTGCAGCACCGCTCTTTTGAAGAAGTTTTTTCCTAATATCCAACTGAAACCTCCCCTGGCACAACTTGAGGCCATTCCGTCTTCTCCTATCAAAATGATATGGGTGCTGAGGATTGTGTTCTCTTCACAGAATCCATCTGGTTTAATCCAAGGAAGGTTTGTATCAAACTGTCTAGGGAGGGCTCACAATCCTCACAGATGAGTGGGGTAAAAGAATCCAGAAAGGATCGGGTTTCTCACCCTATCCTGAGCTGGGACCATTCAGAGCACCTGCAGTTAGTGCTATGGGAAAAAAAAAAAAAAACACAGGTCCTCAATCCAGCAAAGAGGCAGGTGGAGAGAAGGTAAAGCACAGCGAGGTGGCACAGGGGCAGCTTGGCACGCCTGCATGCGCAGGGCTGGTGGCCCTGCCAGGATCTTGCCTCCTCCCCTGCCCTGCCATATGCTGGGTGAATCTGCCTAGGGAAGCTTCAGCTGTGGCAGCGGAGCTAATCAGAGCTGACAGTGAGAGTCTGGAGGGAGCAACAGTTGCTGTAGCATCTGCAGAATTTAGTAGGAAGGGCCTCTGGATGCAAGCACTCCTCTCCCTCCTATCACTTCTCACCCCTGAGACCAATGCCCTCTGCCGAACTGGAACCACAAGCGCAACTCTGCTGTACTTATGGCCTTGCTGCAAAGGGTGGGGTCACATCACACACCTTTCCCCATCCCTCAGCCTTGTTTGTGGGCATGGGACATCAAGGATGGGTTTTCTGACGCCCATTTACGTACACCCGGCTGTGAGGATCCTTCCTCAGATGCCTGCAGCTGATGTCATGTTGTTTCCTCCTTTCCCCCAGCCTCCTTGTGAGGGTGAGCACAGAGGAGAAAGGGCCTTTCAGAGCCCACACCTGGCACTTATGAATATTTCATGTTTCTAGCTTCTCTTCCCCATGAAGAGCAAAACCTTTTCATATTTGATGCCCTGGGAGCCCTCTTGGTTGCTGAATGTTGCTTCATCAATGCTTTCCCTCCCTGCTTTTCCATTGGACTGCCTGGCCCCTCTTCCTTTCTCTTCCCAGGGAACGTTTCTTTTCTTTCTTTCTTTTCTTTCTTTTTTTTTTTTTTTTTTTTTTTTTGTAAAGGCAGTTTCAGAAAAGGTCATTGTCCTTTTCATATTCCCTCCTTGCTGTGAGTCACTGTGGCTTCTGCTCTGCCAATGGTAAAGGACAAATGGGGATGTGGGGAAGGGCAGCAGTGGGAGAGGGGGAGGCAGGCAGGGAGAGCTGTGCTCAGGCGCTGTGGAGCAGTGGAGAGGCAGAGATGGGATATAGTCACAGCAAGAGAAGATAAAGAGGGAGAGGCAGCAGCAGGGCTTGGCTGAAAAATTGTGAAGAACTGGCTTTCCAGTGCCTTCTAGAAGCTGTTGCGCAGGACACATCGGTGTCACCATAAATGGGGGCTGTCCAGAACAAGCCCACTGTGGTTCTCCAGGGCAGGATGCTCCCAAAGCTGTGCTGACAAACATGCTGCCGTCCCTGCCTTGCCTTCTGTCAATTTCCATGGCTCTGTGGTTGCTTTGGAGACAGTGTCGTCTCAGGCGGGTTCTCCAATAAATCACCATGTTCCATCCTTCAGCTCTTCAACCTTTATCCCTCTTTCCCCTACACCCTGTGAGTGCTTGAGGGACCAGAAAACATTTGCAGGGACCCCTGGTCAGGCTGTATAGACCCCTCGTGCCTGTGAAAGCAGTGAGACACCTGGCAGTGGACCTCCTACTTTGGAGACCCACAGCAGATGGCCCAGCATGGCTGCTGTACCGGTCTACCCCTGTGCAGGGCCAAGGGACTCAAAATGGGTTCCCAGAGCAATTGTTTTGCAGTTTAGACCCAGAAGTGAAAGAGGTTTTGCCCAAAGTGAAGCAATGGAAGTAGTGAAGAGGCTGGTGGTCCACAGGAGAGTTACAGTTTCTGCTTGGATGGGTGTAGGTTCAGTGTTCTTACTCCTATCTACAGTCAGTGTCAATGGGCAAGGAAGGATGGGCAAATGAAAACTGGGTTTTGTTTAGATTTAGGAATGGAACCTACTAATGCTGAAATTCTTTGTGATGTGGAAAAGATCTTTTGGTGCCCCAAAAGATGCTGGGGCCACCTGCTTAGTACTTAAACTTTAGAGCCAGGAACACAGGGTGCATGAGGGCAATGGCTGTGATCCTGGAGCTATGGATAACACAGTCCTGTATCATCAGTAGCATTTCTGAGAGTCAGGAAGAAGAATCTATGGTCAGGCAGGATGCTTTCAAGGAAAAAGCATCCAAGTTTTGCAAGTCATTGACAAACAAAATCAATCTTTGCAAAATCAGCAAATCCTGATACAACTCATGTTTTGTCTGTAAGATTCCCCGAGGGATGTCTGCTTTGCATTTCAGCTGAAGGGCAGTTTCATTCTTCCCACCGCCTCTGCTCTGAAATGAGATGGAGCTAGCATCGGCTGCTCTGAAAAACATCACCGTCTCTTGCAGCATTACTGGCACAGCTTCCTGTGTTACTTGGCTCTCTCTCGTGTACTGACCAGGGCAGTTTATGGGAACCGGTGATCTTGTGCTGTGAAGCAGCGTTAATGCTGGTAACACGCTGCACTGCAGTGAGGGTGTGTGGCTGTAGAGCCAAAGTGATGCAGAGCGTGTGTTGCTGCAGAGCATGGGAGGTCATGGGGACAAGCAGCAGAGCATCGTGTCTGTGCTGTTGGGCTTTGTATGGTGACAGATCAGAAAGCCATCAGTGACTCATGACATGTCTGCGATCCCCTGCGAGTGGCTGGACTGCTGATGTTACTGATGTGCTGTCTAGAAACTGCCATAGCTGGCGACTGTTGATACAGCTGGGCAGCCAGGCAAGCAGGACTTAGCAGCTGCCCCACAGCCTGGTCTTAGCCATCCCCTGGAGGAACTGATGCCATCGCTTCTTCTCCTTCATAATCTATCCGTAAACATTTTCTCCTCCCTACACATTACCTACCTGCAAATACTACTCCTGCCTATCCCATCCCCAAACATTCCCTCTTGACCTAAACCAGGCTGACATCCCTCACCAGGCACCCTTCTCTTTCTCCCACCTTATGCCTGCACATGCCCCACAGACACCCTTTCCCTTCCCTTCCCTTCCCTTCCCTTCCCTTCCCTTCCCTTCCCTTCC